>NC_135329.1:133513143-133813768 GCF_023851605.1 Tamandua tetradactyla | reverse complement strand
TATTTTAAGTGGCTTCCTTGTTTGTGGTTCAAGGAAACCAAGTATCCAGATATTTGAAAATATTTAGTAATTAATACAATCTTTAAATCAAATGGATATATGCCATGACTTACCTTTATGGCTTACATCATTTTCAAACTGAAATCCCCAAGATTCAAATCATTGCTTCAGTTTAAGTGTCTGGTCTTCACTGAAATCTAACACCCTCAAGGGAAATTAGGCATGCTTCTGA
This sequence comes from Tamandua tetradactyla, assembly GCF_023851605.1. Lineage (NCBI taxonomy): Eukaryota > Metazoa > Chordata > Mammalia > Pilosa > Myrmecophagidae > Tamandua > Tamandua tetradactyla. The sequence goes on along the minus strand of NC_135329.1, from coordinate 133,813,536 downwards.
CTGAGGAGATATCCTTGAGGCAGTGTAATAGAGTAGAGTATTGCCTTAGGTTTATGGAATGATCTCAGCTGAAAAGTTATAATCATAACATATTTCTTTACCGTTTCATAAGAAGATCAGAAGTAATTTACGCAAAGCTCCTATCACAATGCCTGGCATATAGAAAATGTTAAAAAAAATAGCTATTATTATTCAGAAGAAAACATGAAGCTAATAAGACTAGTGGAGCATTCAAATTGTACTGAAGTCAGATCCTTCATGAGAAAGTGAACTGCAAGCAGGAGATCTGAAATATACCACCAGGTGTTACTCCTGAGTTCTAAGGCTATTCTATCTTCCTCTTTGGTGACTAGCAATAACGTATCACTGGCATATAAACACCAGTTGGGAAGAATATGTAAGTAAGTGTTATCAATATTTGCAAGTCTAGTTTCTTTATCTAGAGCCACATATAGTTCCAGGTTAGTTTGATTCCATTCAGCCATTATATCAGGGTCTCTCTTATTCCTAGCACTATGAAAGAGAGGTTTAATGAAACAAACAAACAAAACCCCACAGCTTTACAAACTGAATCTATTTAGGGAGAAGAAATTTCACAAGGCAATGGATAAAACTCAATCTATCAATTATATGATCATTCCATGATAGTGTATGTATATGTATGTATGTGTGTTGGGCAAAACACAACATTCACATGCTAATCACATATGTAAACTGAACTATGTAACACATAGAGTTTGTAGGTAAGAGGAGTGAATGAATTTTGGCCAGGACTCAGAACTGAGAAGACACTTCCAGGTGGCAAGAGCTTCTAATATGTTCAGTACCTAAGAAAAGAATGCTAAATAAATGGCCTGGGAAGAAAAACAGAAAGCGTCACCTAGGAACCACTTTACAATAGTACGCTGAAGACAAAAAGTCCTCGAGACAAAAATGTCTTATGAAAGAACATGAAAAAGAAGCCTGTGGGATAAAACATGAGCTAAGCTGGGGCTTAATGTTTTAGAAGACAGATTTCAGGGTAAAATGGGAACATTTACATAATAGACAAAAGAGAATCTGATAAAATGAATAAAATGATTTTAAATCCAGGAAAGTATTTATGTAATAAGCAAGCTTCACAATTATATTCAGATACTAAAATGGCACATATTTGCTATGACTCTCATAAAACATATATAAGTATCTTTCAGCAAATACAGTTTATAATATAGAATTTATAAAAAATAAACTTAGAGATTGTTGTTTTCTTTATGAAATGATTCAATAAGCATTTCCTTTATGAAGTAAGTTAGTTCCACTTCTGCATTTAAGTTATGGTTTAATTTTCAACACATGGTGATTTACAAACAACTGTGGTCATATATGGCATGCACTGCAAGTTCCACCATAGGTTTAAAGCATGAAAGATATAATAAAGTACAACAGCACACTCAGTGGTTATAAGTATCATAGAAATTCAAGCATTATAATGAATAGTCTACAAGTTAGAAAAGGAAATTGTCTTACTAAAAAGAGATTACAATATATCTCCAACTTGATAGAAAATACAAAAAGTAAAAAAATCTAGTCTTTAGGAAACTGACTCATCAAATGTTGAATCATTGAACTATGATTCTTTTCTGAGTCCACAATAAAGAGACGGGAGTATTCAGGTCTTACTCAAAATTGATCTTCAGAGAAAAATAAACTACCAGCAGATTGAATAGAAATCCCTATAATCAAGCTATAATGAACAAAACACTCAGACAGCAATTGAACAAATCTGTGAGAGAATGGGGTGTACAATTGTAATAGACCCTCAATATAATACAGAAAATGACAGGATGTATGGCCAAAAGTTAGCTCATAAATAAATTTTCTGGTTTCAATGAATGGTTTTTTTTTTTTAAAGAAAATGAATGTGTATGTTTATGTGTGTATGTGGATGTATATTTCTCCTACAATTGTGATTCTCTATATTAGTGTTTTAGTTTGACAGGGCTGCTATAACAAATACCACACAATGGGTTGACTTAAAGAACAGGAATTTATTGTCTCAGTTTTGGAGGCAAAAGATCCAAAATCAAGAACTCAACCTGAGTCTATAGAGTTCTGGGGCTGGCTTGCCAAAATCACTGGATGTCTTCCTCTGTCACATGGTGATCTGTCTCCTTGGTCATCTCTTGTGGCTTTCTCTTACTCTCTGTGACCAAATTTCTTCTGTTTTATCAGAACTCTAGCCATATGGGTCAAAGCCCACCTAATTCAATTTGGCCTCATCTAAAGAGGATGCTCAGAGATGCTATTGACAAATGAGTCCACATCTTAACTAACAATAGCACCTTCAAAGGCCAAGAGTGAGGATTAATACTTGAACATGTCTTATGGGGACATAATTCAATCCCCAACACCTGGTTTTACATTATAATCATCTGCAAAGCTTTTCAAAATAGACTTGCCAACCCCCAACCAAAACCATTCCTGCCAATCCTAAAGAATATCTAGTGCATTATATAAGATTCTACAAAGGTTCCATACACTAGGGTAACTCTCCAAAATCTACAATCTCTACATGGGTCCCTGGACCAGATAAATCCTGAAATGCAGAGGGATCAGCTCTTCCAGAACATCAACTAGTTCCATCCCCCTCTCTCATATTATTGACAATCCCTTCCAACATGAAAAAGTTAGAATGGGCATACCCCAAATACCCCTAAAGAGTGGGAGAAAGATCAAAGGTGATGTATGATTATACAGAGAAGGTCAGGGATAACAAACGAGTATGATTGCTGAATCATTATACTGATATTTCTTTTAGCCTTCAGTAACTTAGAGCAGCTAGAAATAAAAACTTAAAATTGTGGAATTGAAACCCATATCAAACTCTCAAATCTGATCTACAACTAATTGTTGTGATGTACTTTAAAATTTATTGCTTTTGTGTATATATCTTATTTAAAGAGAAGGAGGAGTATAACAGAGAAGATAGGATTTAACAAATGAGTATGACTACTGAATCATTATATAGATATTTCTGTTGGTCTCCAGTGTCTTGAAACAGCTAAGAAAAAACAAAAAATCATGGTACTGTAACCCATACCAACCTTTGAAATCTATTCTATAACTGCTTGTTAAAATCTCCTTGGACATTTATTGCTTTTTGTATATATGTTATATTTCACAATTTTAAGTTTAAAAAATAGAACTACATGTGCCTCATTCCAAAACAATTAAATGATAATCTTTGGGGGTGAACCTAGGTATTTTAAAAAAAGTTCTCCAGATGATGATATGATGCAACCACAGTTGACATCCAATGACAACTTGGTTTGCTTTTTATTCCCATTTACAAATGCGCAAACTGATAATTTTGAGAAGTAAAGTAAATTGCTAAAATGATGGGAAATGGAAAAGAGAAAAAAATAGAAAGAATTTTCTGATTTTAGGAGTTTATTCTATTCTATTGTACTATCAGATATGTAAGTTTCATTAAATTATTCTTTCAATAATTCATCTAATCAACAATTATGTATTGAGTGCCTACTGTACTAGAGCTTGGATATTGAAAAATAGGTCCTGGCCTGTGACCTTGGGGAATTGATTCCTAGAATATTCTTAGCTTTTATTCCTAGAACATAGCCATGAATACTGGCATGCCTCTGTCTTTCCTACCTCCCCTAGTATTTTTCAGATACCCCTTTCTCTACAAGGGAATTTTAAACTAATACATGTGCAGCATACTTTACACGGACCCGTAAGATTGTTGGCTGGTAATACTTAATAACAATTTGGGTTTGAATGAATTAAAATGCTTTTCCAAAGAACTGTACCTGACACCTGTCTTAGATATATTTGCTAGCATTTATAACCACAGTGGATAGCACAGTTTCTACCTAACACAGAGTATATATTGAATAGCTTCATTTAATTGAAGTAAACCAAGTTGGATTGTAATGTCACCTTAAAATGTTCACCTGACTTACTGAATGATTCCTAGTTTTAAATTTCTTTTTCTTTCACAGGCTTTAATCTTTCACTCTTTGACTTTTGCTAATGGTATCAGACTACTAGACGAGGAAATTTCTGATGGCAGAAGCCCTTATTTAGTATATGACCAAACTGTTTTGTGTTGTCTGCTAGGATCTATTTATTCTTATGATGTGATTCAAATTTGTGTAGTCAATAAGATGGGAGGTTTACAAGAGTGCCATGTACCCTGCTGAGTCCCTCATTAAATATGAAGCTGGTATTAATGGAATTAAACATTAAAGGGACTCCAGAAAATCAAAATAAGCAGCGTCATCTTCTGGTGGTCCAGATATTTTACTCTAAAGTTCATATAGGTACAATTACAGAAAAGATGTTAGGCGATGAAGGCTTTTAACTTTGGAAGAGAAAATGTTGTCATAGTCAAGTCTCTGATGTAAGAAAACAAACATTTCTCCATGGAAATGTGCACTATCTTGGGATATAAATGCCAAATTTTAAGTTCTGTCAAAAGCTATCAATGAGACATCATCTTCAACCTGAAGAAAACTGAAAGAATAATCTTACCTCCATGAGCCAGGACTTTTCATGTCCTTTTCCTAGCATCCAGATGGGAAAGGAGCCCAAAATAAAATTAACCTTTTATACCTGCATTACAATGCTAGTTCAGGGTTTTACAAAACAATTTGTGAGTTGTAGATTAAAAACAACCACAACAACAACTAAGCCATTTCTTAGATGAACAGGCCTTATTTGAACAGCTAACATCATTGGTGAAAAGCTGTCAGAACTCAGATCTGATAGCAAGAGCTGGCCACAATCCTTACAGGCAATGAACCGGCCAGCACATTCAATTTTAATAAAGTCTTCATGCCAAGAAAGAAGGCTTTAGGGGAAAGGCAGGCTTTGGCATGCCATGTGTTCATGAAGTAGCTCTATATTCATGGAATTATTTGAGATGGTTGCAGCTGGTGTGGACATTTAATTGATGAATTAAACAAATTTTATCATTTGACTCCTGCCAAACATTTGACATAACTACAAAATGATCTTTGAATTATGCACACCTTCGCGGCTGTTTGTTCTCCTGGGACGTGAGGCTTTCATCCCAAATGGCCGTCCCTCCTCAATTCAGGACAGCTCTTCCTCTTTCAGGGGCCTGTCACAAGTCATAAATGACAAATAAACCGTTCCATCCTTCTTGCAAAAGCACCAAGGACTCTGAGGCAATGTTTTTTACCTTAACTCCAAAGAGACTGGAGAAGACCAGTCCTAGCTGTCGAAGGCAACCTGGGCTCCTTCGTTCCAGGTAATAAGATCTGCCTGACACTCACCGTCTGTACTTTTCTGGCATCAGTTGCTATCAAACTACATTTCCCATAAAGAAATTAAAAAACAAAAACAAAAAACACACCACAAGTAGACTCATCTCCCCTGGTGTTATTTACATATATTTTAGCCATGATGACTGTTAGGAGAAAGAACATTTGTGGACTGTGCTACTACTGCATTATATCTGCCTGAGTTGTCTTAGGACACTAATGACCTCCTCACATACTATACTAGTATATTTCTAGTTACCTTAGGCAAAGGTTCAGTAAGCTGTGCAGTGGGAAATTGTTTTAAAAACTAAGTAAATAAATAGAGAATAAAAGAAAGGACAAACAAATGCATGCACATTGGGAGTCTATCACAAATATCTCCCTTTTGAGCCAGAAGTTGGTGTCGTGTGTAAAGAAAGGGTCCAAGAAGCAATAGCTTATCTCAACAGAATTTGCCTCAAAAAGATTCTTTCTTAAATATAAATGGTTATGGTTTCGAGTATGACAAGGAGAGTAGGAGAAGGAAAGCCTGTGAATCGGGAAGATACTTAAAAAAGATTAATCTCTCCATTGTTGTTCTGCTTCTGGTTTATCTTTAACCTCCACCTATACATTGGCTCTTTCCATGGGGTATATTAACATGCTATAATCCTTTCCATCTTAATATATATGTATCAGCTCTGTTCATTTACTATATTATGTCATATCGTTCCTTAACTTCTCCATTATGGTTTTGAAAATCTCCACGTCCTTACTTCCCTTCAGCAATTCAATTCATATAGTCTCCCCCTTTTCTCTTCAACGTTCCACTAAACTGGGAAATCACCAATTCACATCACACATTTTATCATTATATTCTCTGCCACACTAACATTTTACTACTTTCTTTTTGAAACTCTAGACATATTTACTGCCTCATTAATATTCTTTCCTGGTTTTCCTTCAACCTCTCTGGTTTTCTCACTGCATTAAGCCCATCCTCTCTTCATGTCTGTTACTGTTACCTTAATCCAAGTCCTGATATATTGTTTCTATTTTACCTTAAGAGTCTCATAACCAGTATCTTTCCACTTGTTTGCTGAACTTTCAGTTTTTCTTTCTTCCTGATGCCTCTCCTATAGTTTGGGAACATGACTCCTTTCTTCTCCCTTGCCTGATTAAAGCCCTTTAATGGCTATTAGAATAAACCCAAACTTATTATCATAAGTTTGGGTTTATTCTACTGGTTAACTGGTTAACTACTAGTCTGATGCTCATCCATAGATGCCAACCAATACCAAATTGTTTGCAAGTTACCTAATTGTCTCATTCTCCTCATCACACCTTAAAAATTCTATTCCTTCTTCTGGTAAAGCCCTTATTCCCCTTTTCACCTGGCTAATCCTTACTGATTATATGACACATTTCAAATCTTTTCCTCCTAGTAAAATCATCCCAAATCCATATGCAGACCCCAGGACCTCTCTTTTCTGCTGTCGTGGCACCCTGGGCATGCCTCCATAGTCATTTATTATATTATTTTTTCAATGGTCTGTATCCTGCCACTAGATTCATTTCCTTCTAGTCATGGACTAGATGTGTTCCCAAATATCCAGCATAGGGTTAGTAGTATGTGATAAATAATTATAGAAGTGTAATGAAGGAAGAAAAGAAGGAAAGGAGGGGAGAATAAAGGAGGAGACGAGGGAAAGAAAAGGAAGAAAGGCAGGAGAGTGGGAAGGAGGAAGGCAGGAAGAAGAAAATAAGGAAGGAAGGAAAGATGAAAGGAGGAAGGAAGTAGGAGGGAAGGAAAGGGTTTTATGTGCTATTTGCCATCTCAGCATCAGTCCATTCATCTATCCTTATACTAGTAATTTCCTTTGGAACCATCCTCTTCTACTCTTAGTCAGTCTGATTCAGGTGGAGTTAATTTCACACTTGGCTTTCTGAATGGGCCTGGGGATTTGAAAAATACAAGTATTAACATTGCCTGCCAATTTTGAATGTGGAAACTTTCAAAGCAAAAATATTACAGAAGTGGAGATTTGTTGTATTTTTTCCAAAAATATGTCAGATTGAAAGTTAAATTATATATTCCTTTAGCCTGCATATCAACAACTTTAAAATATCAACTACACTTCCAACAGGTGTTACATACCCGAAGTCTAATCTATGAATGAACTCATAAATTTCAATGATGCATAAACTCATTTATCCATGCAAATAAGTCCTTGGATGCAAGTTTACATACTATTTGTGAAAACTTACTTGAACTTTTGCCTAGAACATCTTTATGCATATCCTATATGCTGATATTCTTTTGCTGCTTATAGCATTACAGCTATTTTTGATTCATCACTTTTTCCCTTGTCAATCAAGTATAAAAATCTTTCTTCTGAGATGTCTCAGAAATTCCAAATTCCTTTCTATATTCATTGTTCCTTTTTCCTACCAACATCCTTCTTAGTTCTCTGTAGTGCTACCTCCTAGAGAAAAACAGGGTTTACCAGCCTCTTCATACTCTCTTTACCCACCAAGACAGAGGTGGCAAGTTGTCAAGCCACCAACTCTATTGATCCCACAGGTACATGTTTTTTAAAGCCAAAACATAGTGATTGAGGATTTAACAACAACAAAAATGTGAATTTACAACTTCTAAAATAATGTCTAACAACTAGAAAATAATTTCTAACAACTTTGGAGCCCCAGGAAAGTGAATAAAGTCCCTTCTGATGGGACTTGTGATCTTCAGCCCAGGGGATTCAAGGCAGACCCTGTTATTCCTTCTGGTTTGCTGGACACTAAGGCTAAGTGTCAATTGCCAATACTTATCTTGCACCCTCCAATTTCCCTTACATTACCTCCTTGGCCCCCATGAGCATTTGGGTTTCGATATCATACTCATTATTTGTTTATCAAAGAGCTGCCATGTCATTCAGGAATGCTTCTCTTAGTATTTCATTTCATGAGAGAGAAATAAATTCATTTCACTAATTTCAGGTTTCTATTTTCTTTTGTGTAATATGAAGTACAATATTGTATGAGTATGTCAAGCTGCTGGAATGTAATATACCAGAAATGGAATGGCTCTTAAAAAGGGGATTTAAGAAGTTGCAAGTTTGCAGTTCTAAGGCTGTGAGAATGTCCAATTTAAGGCACCAACAAGAGGTTACCATCATTCAAGAAAGCCTGATGCTGTCCAGAACATCTTTATCAGCTGGAAAGGCATATGGCTGCTGTCTTCTGGTCCTTATTCCCAGTTTCATTGCTTCTAGCCAGTGATTTCATCTCTAAGTATCTGTGGGAAATCACTTACCTGCTCTGGGACAAAACTCTGGGTTTTGTCTCTTAGCTTAGCATCTGCTGGAACTAGAGAATTCTACTCTTCAGATTTTGGCTATTTCTGTGAGTCCTTGCTTAGCACCTGGACTATTTCTGTCTCAACCTCCAAACGTCTGCATCAGCTCTGAAATTTCTTCGTGTTTCCCCTAAAAGGACTCCAGTCAACTAATCAAGACCTACCCTTGAATGGGTGGAGTCACATCTCTGTCTAATCAAAAGGTCACACTCACAATTGGGCCTATCATATCTCTGTGGATATTTCTTACCATGGAAATAACCTAATCAAAAATTTCTACCCTACAGTATTGAATCAAGATTAAAAGAAACAGCTGCCCCCATATGATTGGATCAGGATTAAAACATGGCTTTTCTCGATTCATAATAGATTCAAACTGACACAAATATTAAGCACACAAATGGCATTTTTAAAGTGTCTCCCCTAATTTTATAATATTTAGTTTTTAATTAAAATACAATTCTGTCCTTTAGACCCCTAGATTTGAAATCTGACTGTATATTGTTATCATCAACTGTAATTTTACATTTACTAATGCCAGCCCCAGAGATTCTGATTTAATTTTTAAGGATTATAGCATGGACATTGGGATTTTTTGTAGAGTTCTCCAGTTGATTCAAGTCCACAGCAAAGGTTGAGAACCATTACTTTAAACATAGTTAGGCTAAGCACTTTTCCTTCTATTTGTTACAGTTATCAGAGACCAGGGTCCTGGCAGCTGGAAGGGGTGAGCAAATGGTGGCTCACCAGGTTGGCTGCATGCTAACCAAAATATTTAGGTGATTTTCTTTGCATCATAATCATCAACATATTTACCTCATTGCTATAGATAGACAATGATGATGATAATAACAGAGAGGAAGAAAGAAAGAGAGAGAAGAGGGAGGGAGGGAGGAAGGAAAGAAGGACGGAAGGATGAATGGATGAGTGGGTGATAGATAAAGATATCTATTATAGGAATTGGTTCACACAACCATGGGATTGGCAAATCCAAATTCTGTTGGGCAGGCTGCAAGTTGGAAATTCTGATGAAGGTGAAGTTGAATTCCCCCGTGTGTTAGTTAGCTTTAGTTGTCAACTTGGCCAGGTGAGCATACCTAGTTTTGTTGCTGCGGACATAAGCCAATGGTATGTGAACCTCATCTGTTGCTAATTACACTGCAGTCAGCTAGGAGGCATGTCTGCTGCAATGAGTGACGTTTTAATTAATTGGCTGGTGCTTAAATGAGAGAACGCAACGTAGCACAGCTAAGAAGCTCGGCATTCCTCATCTCAGCACTTGCAGCTCAGCCCAGGCCTTTGGAGATGTAGAAAGAAGTCACCCTGGGGAAAGTTGTTGGAACCCAGGGGCCTGGAGAGAAGACCAGCAGAGACCATCTTGTGCCTTTCACGTAAGAAATAATCTCAGTGGAAATTTAGCTGCCTTTCCTCTGAAGAACTAACAAAATAAATCCCCTTTTATTAAAAGCCAATCCATCCCTGGTGTGTTGCATTCCAGCAGCTAGCAAACTAGAACACCCAGTAAAAGCTGACTGGCCAAATTATAGTTGAAAATTCTTCTTTCTAACTTCTTAAATCCTCAGTTCTGGTTTTAAAGACCTCCAGTGGATTGGACAAAGACAATTTCTTGTGTTGATTGTAGATGCAATCAGTGGTAGATATAATCAGCTGATTATAGATGCAATTCCATCTACAAAATACCCTCACAGTAACAATCAGGCCAATGCTTGCTCGAACAAACAACTGCACTCCATAATATAGCCAAGATAGCATTTGAACTTAACCATCATAGAACCCTCAGGCAAACTGTTAAAAAGAGATTATCAGAAGTTAGGCATCAAAATGAATTCCTCTGGCATTTTTAGCCACAATTGCCTTGACTCCCAACCAATTTATTTTCTTACTACTAGCATTGACATTTGTCACCATCACCCCTGTTTTTTTCACACTGCCCTGACTGGAACACAAAGGGAAAAATAAAGAAAGAAATTACTGTTTCATGCACCTTGGGAACTGCTTTTTAAAAAGTTAGAGGATGATATAAATCAGGGGATAATATTCTGTTTTTTAAAAAAGCATTAAAAATTTCTTAATATCCACTTCCATAAGAAAGTCAGTTATCAAACCATTCGAGCTCCTTCAAAATTCAACTTGCTAATGAAGTACAGTTTGTAAGAAGAAGAAAATCCAGTTCTTCTGCCTGGAGGTTGGCTTTAAAATACACAGAAACAATATTATCTCTTGCTACAAGTGGAAATTATGATCTAGGATTTAAAAGAAAGCATCTCATATACACAACTTCTGAAGTCAAACAGTTTTTGAAGTGGTTTAGTCTTAATAACAGAAAATAGAATTTGAAAATTGAACACAAAAATTTCTATTTGGAACAGTCAGGAGTGATATTCTGTTAACGTGGTTGTAAATACGTTTACCTCGTTTTATTGGGAAATGAGTGAAATGAATGAGGTTGTATAGTCACATGCTTATAACAGGAAAACATCCATGTTAATACCACTACAGATAAAAAATTATAACATAACCAGCATCCAGAGCCCCCTCATGTCACTTCTCAATCCCTACAGTTTCCTCCTGCAAAAGGTAAGCACCATGCTGAATTTTATGGTAAATATTTCACCTCTTTTCTTTATAGATTTACTATTTAAGAATCTATATATCTAGAATTAGTTCTGCCTAATTGGTGAAATTTATATAAATTTTATATTTTATATAAAATTATGCACATTTTATATAAATTATATAAATGAACTTATTAAATATGTTATCTTGGGTTGAGCCCCTTTCAATCTACACTATGTTTGTGAGATTCATTCCTATGATTTCCTATAGTTGTAGTTCATTTAATATTAATGCTATATATTTTTCCATTATATTAATATACTACTACATTTGGGTTCTTTATAGATTGGGACTATGTGAAATAAGATCCCTATGAACATTCTTGCATATGTCTCTTAGGGCATCCAACATAGGCTGGAATGACAGTTACAGGAGCCTGACATGCAGGGAGCTAAGGAGATGAATAATAGATAGGTAGCTAACAAGAATATTGTTTAATTTATACAAGAAATAATATACAAGAGATTGAAGACTGTCTCACCACATGTCAATAGGGAGTCACAATTCCTTACCCAGTTTCAGGACCCCAAATCCATTGACTAGAGCTGTGTCCCAGTGAGGAAGGACCCAGTAAAGCCATAACAAGTGTATACAGTAGTGATTCTCTGAGTCCTTCCTTAAGGGACATATAGAAATTTACTCAGGTAACCGTCCACTGGTAAAAGAGGTTTACCCAAACATTTTGAGGACTTTTGGACATAGGTTCCAAGTTGATATTGATTCCCCAGGACATAAAACATCATTACAGTCCTTTGATTAGAGTTTATATCAGATCAGTTAATAAGTGGTGTCCTGACCCAGACCCAGCTCACTCTGGGTCCACAGACCCAACTGGTGGTCATTTTCCTTTTCCTGAGTATATAATAATAAGGCACATGCACAGTAGTGGGAAGAACCGTAATTCTGTTTCCTTGACCTCTGTGGTTAGAGCTATCATAAATAGGATATTCAAAGTGGAAGCTACTGAAACTGCCAACAGCCCTTACACACTAAAATAATAAATGAAAGCAATATCTTTTCCAACAAGAGTGGTAGAAATTAGTGCCACTTTTAAAGCCTGCAAGGTTAGTGGTCCCCATTTAATATCTTAAACAAACTACACAGATCTAAGATGAGAAACTAGAGTACTATAAACTTGACCAATTAGTAGCCCATTTACAACCATATTGCCACATATGTAGTATCCTTATTAGAGCACATTAACCTAGCTTTATGTAATATGGCACAGAGCCAATAATCTGAAAAATGCATTCTTTTTCATACCTAACAAGAAGGAAAACCAGAAACAGTTCACATTCACACAGGATAGGTAATGTATATACTTATGGTTTTGAACAAGTGTTATATTAACTCCCTCAATCTCTATCATAATATAGTCCAAAGGAATCTGAATCACACAAACGTTACACATGGTAATAGTCCACCATATTGATGACATTGGTTAGTCAGATTAAATGAGCAAGAAGTGACAAATATATGACACATGAGCTTCTGCCATTTTGGATATATGACCTGGGAGATCCTCTGATAATAAAGTGTCTGTGAAAAGATGCTGTGTTGCATTTATTGTAAGCTACAATAGAATAATTACAACATAGATCCCTGGGGTTCTAGATCAAGTCCATCCATTTGTTGCAGGAAAGTAATGCCAATTGAAAGGCAGCTCCTTGTGTAATACTGAGCCTCAGTAGAGATGGCATACCTCTTACCAGAGGCCATCAAAGAAGCATGCAGCTGGAGTTGAGTTCTGTCTGGCCCATCGTGTCACAAGATCAGGTTGACTCAGCAGCAATCCAATAGGATGACAGTGATAAATTCTGGATCACAGAGAATCAGGGCCAGTGAGCATGTGTAAATTGCATGAACTGGTAATCCCAGCCCTCATTTTACCTACCACTGTTGGACCGGAACCCCTCCTTATATGACCACTAGCAGCAAAGAGATGACGAGTGTGGTTAGCAGAATAAAATGTCCTCCCTCTGCATTCACCAAGGTGCCCATGTCCTAAACCCTGGAATCCATGAATATGCTAGGTTATTTGGCAAGGAATTGCAGTTGCAAAAGGAATTAAAGTTACAGAGCAACTAATCTTGAGATATGGAGATTATCCTGGATTATCCAGGTGGGCCCAGTGTAACCATAGGGGTTCTTCCTTGAAATTGGAAGAGGGAGGCAGAAGATAGAACACCTTGAAGGTGGAAGAACAAGAAGAGATTGGCCTGACCTTTCTGGCTTTTAGGATGGAGGAATGGGGTCATGAGCTAAGGACAGCAGGTGGCCTCTAGCAACTCGAAAGACAAGGAAATGGATTGCCACTAGAGCCTGGGAAATCAGTTCTGCCAATACCTTGATTTTTGCCCAGTAAATGTTCTCATTTTCCCATGGATAATAATCACATGCTTAGATTCCCTTCTATGCCTTTACTCCTATTGGTTATTCTGCCTGGATGTAAGAATTTGTCCACATTTTACCCTTTCTTCAAACATAATTCATGTTCAACCTCTTCCAAATCCCCAAAAATGTGGGTGTAGGTGAAGCATAAAAAGTGGTGGAATAACCTGGGGGATAGCATCAGCAAGTTAATACCATTCCTAAGAAGGAAGAAGGAAGAAGGGTGAGAGAATTCCTCCTGAAAGCAGAAGGAGAGAGTCATTTATAGTAAGCTGCCTTGAGAGGAGCAGTGAACATATGTTGAGAGATACAGTCAGCCCTATGTGACCTTGCAAAGGAATAAATGCCTTTATCTTACTTTCTAATTGGTGCTCCCCACTGGTGAATTCAATAAAAAATCATAAGGCAAGAGAATCCTTTTATAATCCATGTGGATCAGCCACTTGGGGTAAAGAAGAGGGTGGAAAATATTGGAGAATGGATGAGTAGGGGCAAAGAGAAACTTTAATATCATTGGCAGAATTACACGTATAATGAATAAAGGTATACTTTAAAAATACTTGTCAATTGGATTTATGTGAAGAGAAAGAGGCTATTTGATTGTATGAGTTAACTAATAAACATTTATTAAACACCTACCATGTGTTAGGCACTCTTTTTCAAATCCTGAGGATATAGTTATGACCAAGCAGAAAAAAATAAAACATTCTGCTTCACAGAAATTATATATATTATATACCAAGTATGAGTGGCATGGCAATAAATTACTTTGTTCTAGGCCAAAAAATCATTCAAATAGATTTAAAATCTCAAAACCCAAACCTTCATCCAAATAGTTTATCGATTTACAAAAGGTTACTTATGAGACAAAAGAGATAATAAATATGTGTCTATATATATATATATACACACACACATTTTGAAAACTTATATGTAAAATGTTTTAAAATTTTTATTGTTAAAATAAATGCTGTAAATAATTTATTTAAAAAGATGCTATTAGTTGTTTGCATAAATTTCCATTGCATTTTCTTGGTATTAGGTGAACATATACAGATTTGTATCTATAGATTAGATTTGTCAACATTAAAATCCATGTGAATTTGAGCTTTCTTTGATACAAATAAACTCCAAAAGGCTTTCAATCTTAGTTTACTCCCATGAATGACCTCTAGGTAAAGATCTTTTTGTTGGGAAACTGAGGTATTAAATCTATTAGTTGTAATATTCAATATAGTCTTTTTAGGTAATTCCATAATAGACCAGGGGTTTCAACAAAAGTTGGAAAGCTTTTCAAATAGTAAATATGAGAGTTTCATTAATTTACTTCCTTTTTCAAAGCAAGCACTAGTTTTTGGTTCTTTTATGGTAGATGAGGTGATTAATTTTATGTGTAACTTGACTAGCTCATGCTGACCAGTTGTTTGATGAAAGACTGGCCTAGGTGTTGTCATGAAGTTATTTTGTAGATGGGATTAGCATCTGCAATCAGTTGACTTTAAGGATATTACCCTTGATAGTGTGGGTGGGCCTCATCCACTCAGTTGAAGGCTTAAAGAGCAAATAATGGAGGTTTCCAAAAGAAGTTCTGCCTCAACACTATATAATCTATTATTCTTTGAATTTTCCAGTTTAATGACCTCCACTGAAGATTTCAGACTGCAGACTTCAATATCAGTTTTTACCAGAATTTCCAGCTCCAGTGATTTCCTGCCTTTAGAGTTCATACTTATCTGCCCTGACAATTGAATGAGCCAATTCCTTAAAATAAATCTCATATACATGCACACACATACACATACACACAAATACTTATATCTTGTTGATTCTGTTTTGTGCAGTACCCTGACTAATTAAGAATGTCTGTTAGTTCCTTTCATCAAATGTGATTATATATAAGTTTTTCCAAACCTTCTTCATCAAGAGGTTCAAGATCAGTAGATATTTATTATTCAAAATATCAACCAATGAGAACAAAAATACTTGATAATTTAAAACGAATCTTCATGAACTGCACAGGGATTCATTATCAATTACTTTCAGTCAGCCTAATTATTTATTATTGCACTCCAACAAAGCACTATGTTAGGTACCATGAGGAAAACAAAGATGAATATGGCATTCAAAATGTCCTTACAAATTCCTAATGTAGTTCTAGAGAAAATGTGGAAAAGATAACTGTAGCTCAAGTTTGAGGCTTACATGTTGGAATTGAAGACGATATCACCTGTGCATAAAAAGAAAGTCTTGAAGGGAAATAATAAAAAATTTTCTGACCCTTGAAGCTTCTGTTTGTTGTTTGTTTTCGTTTACATTTGTCTAAGATGGGAAAGATAATGGAAGAAAAGGGAAGAGAAAATGGCACAAAAGAAAAGTAGAATCATAAAGAATGGGGACCTTTTGTCACTAAATAAATGTTTCATTTTATCCATTGACAAGAGAGCCTATGAGGAAAATTCCCAAGATCACTTTCTCCCCAGCCAGCATAATTACATTTGATTTCTTCTTTTTAAAAGGGGACCATAGGGTGGGCACAATGGCTCAGCAGGCAGAGTTCTTGCCTGCCATGTTGGAGACCTGGGTTTGACTCCTGGTACCTGCCCATGTAAAAAAAAAAAACAAAAAACAAAGTGGACCATAGACTATAAGATGAATGCCTTAATATAACTAAATATAATTAATAAATAATCCGATGGAATATAAAATTTTATCTATTTAACAAAATGGAAAACCTTGCACCTCTCTCATCATCAAAAATTCTATTATTCCATCAAAAACCTCCTCTTTTATCCTCAGATCAGAATTTCCCCCTACAATTTTTTGTGTTTCTATAGCAATTTGTTTGCTTCTGTGCCAAATCTTAATACTTGCTTCCTACCATTGCTTGTGATCATGTTATTTCCCTACTTGTAATATCTCTCTGTGTCTTCCTTTACCCTGTAACACATTGCCTTGTTTGTAAATGCTTAAAATACATACTGAATGGAATTATTTAAAAATTAGGGTTTTTTCAATGCTTTTCCTATGTTACCTTATGATAAATTAATTTTAGAATTTAATTCCTATTGATATTGGTTTCCCTTGAAATACTTAATTATCTATCACAATAGAATTACATGAGATATTTGGTTTTCCCCCTTAAATGCCCCAAAGCATAAAGCTAACTTTAATGATTAATCATAGGAACTATATTAAGCTGAATAATTTGTTTCCCCCTTCACTTTGATGCATATTTGTACACTGCAAATATGTTAAGATATGTACTTTCATGTAGCATTATATTAAAATTGTTACTCTATTTTATTTTAATCTTTCTTAAAACATTTGAGAAAGTATAAATAATAAATTACTTAAAATTTTATTTATATTTGGAAATATACTGGTAAATGTCAAATATCCTAACACTATCTCTACAAATAATTTCTGCACATTTAAGAACTACTCTTTCACAAATAAGGCAGTTAAAAGTTATGACTATATTAAATAAATTATGAAAACAAAGAGGTAGAAATAGTTCTATTTGTTAGAACAAATACTTTGGCTGATATTCTAACTTCACTAAAATTATAGTGGCATGCCACCGGTTATTCTTTCCCAGCAATCTTTGGACATGCAAATATGTTTGATAACTTTAATTGACTCTTTACTCACTGCAAAAGCAATGACTCTTAAAGCTTAACAGCTTATCAACCAAAGGGGTTTATGTACAATTGCAAATGATGTAAAAAAATTTGCACTAGTGGATATATTGTATTTTCTTTTTCCCAAGATATAGTTATATTTTCCAATTAGCAAATTATTGACTATATCCATTCATGTTCAGCTGGTAGCACAATTGACAAAGCAGCAAAAACATTGGTAACATCAACTGAGCCACCATGTAGCTGATCCTTCGCTGATTAAATATTGACATTGAGTTTTGGTGAGAATACTAGGGAATTGTTCAGCTACCCTGAGTTAGTTAGAATGAAAGAAAGAGAAACTACTTGAAAATCATACTCTAGGTAAGATTAGTCCTCTGTGTGTGCCTGTGTGCAGCCTTTGGGTATGAGTTAGTGTGATTTGAGACTTAAAGTAACATGATTTGAGAAACATTAGAAATATTGAATTTTCTCCAAATGATTTCCTATTCTATCCCTTAAATTTTACCATGAGTCATTAAAATTTCATTTTAAACGTTGAAACTCCATTTCTAGAATTCATTAGGTCACTAAACACATTCTACAAATGTGTTTACCCGGGGTGCAAGGGTAGTTCGGTGGTAGAATGCTCACCTGTCATATGGGAGACCCAGGCTCGATTCCCGGACCGAGCACCAATAAATAAATAAATAAATAAATAAATAAATAAATAAATAAATAAATAAATAAATGTGTCTACCCGAATGTTTCCTTTTGGGAATTGCGTGAGAAAGAGAAGAAGATGAGGATGTTGCATAACATGAGCATTGCATTTGACAGGGAAGAAAAAATTGTGGTAGAATTTCAGTTATCAAATACAATGTATTAAAGTCCTGAATGGGGTTTCTGAGAAAATGAAGGCTTTTCTGATTATAAAAAATAAAAAAAGTGAGGGACAGATTTACTTGGTATACCACTTTCTGCCCTTTTTGCTTCTATTCTTTCCACTTGCCTAGAACGCTGATTAGAGGTTGTGGTGATCTGAAACTATTATGTATCCCAGAAAATGTGTTTTAATTCTGATCCAATCTTTTGGGGCCAACCCTATTGTCTAGGGTGAGACCCTTTGATTAGATTGTTTTCACGGAAATTCATCCATTCAAAAACGGGTGTGACCTTTTGGTTAGATTACTTCCTTGGAGATGTGACAGACTCAATTGTGGGAATGAACTTTTGATTAGATGGAGATACAACTCCACACATTTAAGGTGGGTCTTGATTAGTTTACTAGGGTCCTTTAAAAGGAGAAACATTTTGGAGAAACCTCAGATGCAGTCAGATGCTTGGGGAATAGTTGCTTCAGAACTGACAGAGATGCCTAGCCAAGGACATTTGGAGACGCAGAGCCCAGCCGACATTGCCATGTGCTTTCCCATGAGATGCTATGTAAGCCACAACCCAGAGTTATGTCCTAAAAAAACTAAGTGAAGGCCCACAGAAGCTTAGAGAGAAAACCACTGGTATCAGAATCTGGAAGCAACAGAACCTGGAACAAGGAACAGCAGACACCAGCCAGGTGCCTTCCCATGTGACAGACATTGGCCTTTCTTGATTCTAGGTATCTTTATCTGGATGCCTTATTTTGGACATTTTTATAGCCTTAGAACTATAACCTTGCAACTTAATAAATTCCCTTTATCACAGCCAACCCTTTTCTGGTATATTGCATTCCAGCAGCACTTAGAAAACCAAAGCAGAAGCCTGGAGGTACAGTAGCCAGTTTGCAACTGTGAAGAAAGAAAGATGAGGAAAATTGTAGAAGAAAAAAACAAAGATGGAGCAATTCTGTGTCTCTGATGGCATATATGTGAGCTTTCATACTTGACCAGGACTCCCTACAAAGGACTTCTTATGTCAGAAGATGTAATTAGACTTTGTCTAACTCTAGCATTTTAGTATAGGGTTTTCTGTTTCTTGCAGCCTAGGGCAATTCTAACAAATAAATACATTTTCAATTACAACTTGCAGGGAATTGCCTTCTCCATCACTTAGAAGTCTTGTTGCAATGCCAAAGCCAATGAGACCATCTGAACTTCCCCAGGAGAATGACAATGTCACATTGCTTAATACTGATAACAATGTTAGAAAGCCTTTGTAAAGGTGCCAGATGCTAGAACTATCCTGAACGATTATTACGGAGAATTAAAGAACATAGAAAATTCCATACATGAACAAAATAATTTCCAAGGTGGTTTCTCTCAAGGACTATTTAAACAATCTTTTGGAGCTAAAAATTCCCATCTGTATAATGCCTTTATTATTCTAGCTTTATTTTTAGCATGTTTCATAATGTAGTGTCTGGCAGCAGAAGGTAGAAGAAAGTCCATTTGTCCCATAATGGTGCATGACAAAATATCATGAAACAAAAGTAGAAAGAATTGAAGGGGATTTCTGACCTGAATTCATTCTTTAGATTATGGCTAACAGCACAATGAGAAATGACAGTGTAAACTAATCAGCCGGGGAAAATGATCCAGTATTTTATATGTGATTGTGTAACATTATGCTATGAAATAATAATTCAGATAAAAATGTTAAGAAATTAAAACTCTAAGAATATAGTAGAAAGAATATTGTAGTAGATGAGAATTATTTGCAATACTTAATTCTACCCAGGGCACACAACCATGTTAATGACATTAATGTTAATGACTAAATTAGGAGAAGGTAGAGACCACAGTTTCTTTATTTAGATTAACTCCCTATGTAAAATATGTTAACAGTATTCATCAAAATAATTTAATGCAGACTTGAAATAAAATATTAGTGTGATACAGCATCGTAATTATATTTTGTCCAACAGAGACAGAATGTTCACTTAGGACAAATTAGAGGAGGAGAAATGGAAATTGTCTTTGAAAAGATTAAATATGTCCAAATGGGTAAAAGCATCTCAAAGAATTTCAAGATCCAAAGTGCTGAAAATCATTACTAAAATGTACTTGAATTCAGTATGTCTTAGATATGCAGTGTTGGTTAAAAAGAAACATTCAAATTAGTTATCAAATTTAGAAATTTCACAGATTTGGAAGAAGGAGTATGTTTTAGCAGTTAGGAGGGGTATGCAATGCAAGTATTAATTAAAAGGCTGGGAAATGAACTGCAATGAGCTCATTATGCGACCTAACAAATCTCTCTATTTCCTTACCTGTGAACCTGAGCTGAGAGAGATAACCACTTTGTTACCTGCTTCACTCCATAAGCAGGAAGTTCCCTTCAATGTTGAAGAGGAGAGGATATCAAAAACAAACATTAATGTATTTTTTTTTAGCAGATGAGTGAATGACATTTTTAATGACAGTACATCAAATATACATCGTTAATTTTTCACTAAATTTTTTATACTGTGGTCTCCAGATTACTCATTCATTCAACAAACAATTGGACCTATATACAATACCCTGTATTAGGTACACACACTTTGTTTATAACATCTTTTATGATGTGTCAAACTTAATCATGTTCCTTTTTTTCAGTTTCATTTCTACAAGTGGATGAATATAACTACAGCAATTCTGAAATAAAATACTTCCATTACCTAAAAAATTATCTCTGGCCCCTTTGCATTCAAATCTCTTCCCCATGCTCTAACTCCCAACCACCACTAAGCTACTTTCTATTACTATAGCTTTGCCTTAAAAAAAAATTATTTAAATACAGTCACACCGTATATATTCTTTTGCGATTGGTTTTCTTAATTTAGCATAATGATTTAAAGACTCATAAATGCATACTGTTGAGTATATCAGCAGTTTATTCCTTTTTATTCCTGAGAAATATTCAATTCTTGTGAATAAATCACAATTCTTTTTTTTTTTTCAATAGTTATTGGACCTTTGAATTTTTTCCACTTTGGGGTTACTCTGAATAAAGGTACTGTGGACATTTACATACAAGTCTTTGTGTGTACTCATGTTTTCATTTCTCTTGAGTAAATTCCTGGGAAAAAAATTGTTGGGTCATAAGATAACTTATATACTTAATTTCATAAGAAACACATTCAATTATGTCATTATATTCCTTCTAGAAATTTTATATTTTAAGCTCTTATGTTTCATTCTATGATACACATTGAGGCAATTTTTGTATATTGTGTGGGGTAATGGTTGAGATTTTTGTTTTGGCCTATGGCTGTACAATTGTTCCAGCACCATTGTTGAAATCTATCCTTTCTCCATTGAATTATCTAGTAATGTTTGCTAGAAATTATTTAGTCACATACATTTGGGTCTATTTTTTTTTTTTTTTTTAACATGGGCAGGCACCAGGAATCAAACCCGGTCCTCTGGCATGGCAGGCAAGGGCCACCGTGGCCCACCCCATTTGGGTCTATTTTTGAACTTCCCACTCAATTCCACTTATCTATGGGTCTATTTTTATGGACTACTGCTTTGATTAATGTAGCTTTATAGTGATTCTTGAAATCAGGAAGTATGAGTCTTCCCATTTAGTTCTTCACTTGCAAAATATTTTTGGCATGTGTTCTAGTTTGCTAGCTGCTGGAATGCAACATACCAGATACAGAATGCCTTTTAAAAGGGGGAATTTAATAAGTTGCTAGTTTACAGTTCTAAGGCCGAGAAAATGTCCCAATTAAAACAAGTCTATAGAAATTTCCAATCAAAGGTATCCAGGGAAAGATACCTTGGTTCAAGAAGACCAATGAAGTTCACAGTTCTTTCTCAAGTGGAAGGGCACATGGCGAACATGGTTAGGGTTCCGCTCTCATCCAGAAGGGCACAAGGCAAACATGGTGTCATCTGCTATCTTCTTCTCCTGGTTTCCTGTTTCATGAAGCTCCCCAGGAGGCATTTTCCTTCTTCATCTCCAAAGATCACTGACCGGTGGACTCTGTTTCTCGTGGCTGTGTCGTTCTGCTCTGCTCTCTCTGAATCTCCCATTCTCCAAAATGTTTCCTCTTTTATAGGACTCCAGAAACTTATCAATACCCACCCAAATGGGTGGAGACATGTCATCACCTAATCCAGTTTAACCACCACTCTTGATTAAATCATATCTCCAGGGAGGTGATCTGATTACAGTTTCAAACATACAGTATTGAATAGGGATTATTCTGCCTTTATGAAATGGGATTTAGAGTAAAACATGGCTTTTCTAGGGGACATACATCTTTTCAAACCAGCACAGCATATAAGGTATATTTTGTTTCCCTGTAAATTTTAGACCAACTTGTTAATTTCTACTAAAAATCTTCTGGGATTTGTATTGTGATTGCATTGAATTCATAGATCAATTTAAGAAGAATTGACATTTTAACAATATTGAATCTTTTGACCCATGAACATTGTATTTCTTTTTGTTTACTTATATCTTTTAAAATACTCAGAAATGTTTCATAATTTCATTGTTTTATATTTTAAAGTTTTCCTTACACATTCTCTAATTTTTAATGCTAATATGTAGAGCTGTTTTAAAATTTTATTTTTAAATATTCATTTTTAGTGTATAAAATGAAACTTATTTTGCAATCTTGATAACCTCAGTTACTAGTGCTAAGACTTTTGTTTTAATTCCTTGAAATGTTTTGCAAAACAATCATTTAGGTCTGAAAAAAAGCTAGTTTTTCTTCCTCCTTTTCAATTTGTTTTTCTTATGCTTATTTATTTATTTATTTTTTCATTTGGGCATGGACAGGCTCTAGGAATCAAACCCGAGTCTCTGGTATGGCAGGCAACAATTCTGCCCTGAGCCACCATCACACTGCTTTCTTATGCTTTTTTAATGCTGTTTGCTTTATATTTATTTGTCTTACATTGCACTAGTGATGATCTTCAATAGAATATTGAATAGAAATTGTGAGAACTGACTCACTTGCTTTGTTCCTTATCTTAGAGGGGTGGTAATTCAGTTTTTCATGATTATGTGTGACATTTTCAAGATGTTTCCCACAGATACTCTTGGCCATGCTGAAAACATCCCTTTTATTTCTAATTTAATTAGAGGTTTTTAAAGTATAAATTGGTGTCTAATATTGTCACATTTGGAGTCACTTTATGCATGTATGAAGAAGATTTCATTTTCTGTTATTATGTTGAATTGCACTGATTTTCAAATGTTAAACCAATGTTATATTCCTGGGATAAATTTCACTCCATTTTCTAAAATTATGTTGGAGATTTTTGCATCTATGTTCACGAGCAGTATGGACTCGTAGACTTTTTTATATTGTAATTTCTTTATCTGGTTGAAGTACGCTGGTCTCATAGTTTAGGGATTTTCCTTCCTCTTCTATTTTTTGAAAGGGTGCTTTTTATAGAATTGGTATTATTCCTCCTTTAAATTGTTGGTATAATTCACCAGCGAAGCCATCTGAAACTGGAGTTTTATTTTAACTAAAAATTAATACAATATTGGGCTATTCTGGTTACCTATTCTTGAGTGTGTTTTGGTCATTTATGTCTTTCAAGGAGTGCATATATTCAATCTAATTTGGCAAGTTTGTTGACATAAAGTTTTTCAGAATATGCATTTATTATTTTGTGATATGCCTGTATGATCTGAAATGTTGCCTCTTCTTTCATTCCTGATATTGTTCACTTGTGTTTCTCATCTTTTTTTCTGATTTCTCTGGCCAGAAGTTTATCAGTTTTATTGATCTTTTCATCAAAACAATGTTTTCATTTCCTAGACCTACCTCACATATTACCACCAACTGAATGGCTTCAAACAACAAAAATCTGTTGTCTCACAGTTTTGGAGGTTGGAAGTCAAAATCAAGTTGTTGGCAAGACCGTGCTTCCTCTGAAGGCTGTAAGGAAGAATACTTCTGGCATCCCTTCTAGCTTTGGGTGGTTGCTGCCAATCCTTAGCATTCCTTGCTTGGTAGCTGCATCACTCCTATCTCTGCCTTTGTCTTCACATGGCCTTTTCCACTGTGTATCTCCTCTGTGTCTCTAAATCTCCCTCTTCTTTGAAGAATACCAGTCATTGGACTTAGAGGTCACCCTAATTCAGTATGATCTCATCTTAAAATGAATACATCTTCAAAACCCTATTTACAAATGACATCACATTCACGGATCCTGGGTGAATGGAAATTTTCATAGGGGGCTCTCTTTAACCCACTATAACCGGTTATTTTTTTCATTGATTTTCTCTATAGGTTTTTTTGTTGTTGTTCTTTTCCTCCTTTGTATAGTTAGTGGTGATTTTGTATGGGGACTTTTTTTTAGTGGGAAGCTTGATTCTTTTTTTGATATCTTTTTATTAAAGAGTAAGCATGTAATGCTACAAATTTCCCTTGATATCCTGCTTTAGTTACATCCCACATATTTTTATGTCATATTTTTCTTTTTCAGTCAGTTCAAAATATCTTCTAATTTTACTTTTGGATTTCTTATATGAGTATATCAGTCAGGGATTGAGGATATATTGCAAGGAATTGGTTTACATACATTTGTGGGCTGCTAAGCAAGTCATTAAACCATAGGGCAGGCCATCAGGTAGGCCAGGCTGGAATTCCTGGGCAAAGTTGAAGCTGCAGACCACAAATAGAATTTCTTCTTCAGGGAAGGCACAGTCCTGCTTTTAAGGAAGGTTTGAATTGATCCGCCCAGATTATTTAGGATAATATCTTTTTTTATTGTTAACTTTTTTATTGTCTAGTATAACATAAATACAAAGCAAAAAAATAAAAAAAGCAATAGTTTTCAAATCGTTCTTCAACAAGTAGTTACAAGACAGATCCCAGAGTTTGTCATGGTCTATCATATGATTCTCTCATATTTTTCCTTCTAGCTGCTCCAGAATATAGGAGACTAGAGGGCTTAAATATTTTTTATCATCATAATCAACTTCTTTTCCTTCTTTTTTGTGAAAAATAACATATATACAAAAAAGCTATAAATTTCCAAGCACAGCACCACAATTACTTGTAGAACATATTTCTGACTTTGACATGGGATACAATTTCACAATTTTAGGTTTTTACCTCTAGCTGCTCTAAGATACTGGAGACTAAGAGAGATATCAATTTAATGATTTGGCATTCATATTCATTTGTCAAATCCTATCTTCTCTGTATAACTCCTCCAAACCATTGATCTTTCCATCCCTCTCTTTTGGGGTGTTTGGGCTATGGGAATTCTAAATTTTTGATATTGGAAGGGTCTGTCACTAATACGGAATAGGGAGATGGAAATATCTGATGTTCTAGACAGGCTGGGTTAGGTTTCAGGACTTATCTGGACCAGGGACCCATCTGGAGGTTGTAGGTTTCTGGAAAGTTACTCTAGTACATGGAACGCTTGTGGAATCTTATATATTGCCCTAGGTGTTCTTTAGGATTGGCTGGAATGGTCCTCATTGGGGGTTGGTGGTTATGAGAGGTAGCAGGGTCTAATGGAAGCTTGCATAAGAGCAAACTCCAGAGTAGCCTCTCAACTCTATTTGAACTCTCTCTGCCACTGATACTTTTTAAATTACACTTCTTTTCTCCGTTTTGGTCAGGATGGAATTGTTGATCCCATGGTGCCAGGTCTAGATTCATCCCTGGGAGTCCTCTCCCATGTCACCAGGGAGACTGTCATGGCTGGATGCCATGCCCCATGTACGGGTGATGGCGATGATTTCACTTGCAGAGTTGGGCTTAGAGAGACTGAGGCCACATCTGACCAACAACAGAGGTCCTCCAGAGGTAACTCTTAGGCTTGCCTATAGGTAGTCTAAGCTTCTCCAGTACCTACATAAACTTCACAAGAGTAAGCCTCATGATCGAGGGAATAGCCTATTGATTTGAGTGTTGCTAAAGTTTGACACAATATCAGGGGATTCCCTGATGGTAAGTTTAATAGTTCCATATTCTTTCTCCCATCCCTCAGAGGACTTTGTCAATACTTTTTGATTGTCTGCTTAATATACTCTAGGATGTATCCAGGCATTATATTAAGTGATATAGGATTAAATGACCTCTTCTTATTCTGGGTTCCCTGTGTTTCAATTGTTTGAATGAGCTATATAGATAGGTTGAATTAGATTATGCACTATAGAAAATTTCAGTGCCAGACCAAATAAACATGTGTGGTTCTAAAATACAGACACTATCTTCCTTACCCCTATGTTCTGAATTACTTTAACCCCAACTTTTAGGCTTTGTTCTTGTCTCTAAATATCAGGTTATATGTATAAAACAGACTCTCAAAATCCAGAAGTAATAACCACCAATCCAGACTTAATGTGTCTGCTTTAAAAGTTTGCAATCTAGGCCCCTGCTTTCTTATAAGCATTTTCTAAAGGTGACCATACCATTCTTGTTCTTTTGTTTCTGGCTTATTTTGTCTCACCAAAATGTCCCACATGTTCATTCACATTGTTGCATGCCTCATGACTTTGTTCCTTTTTGAGCAGCACAACCTTTGTTCATAAATATACACCATCATTCGCCAATCTACTTCTCCATCCATGCATCCTTCAGCCATGTGCATTCCTCAGGCATCATGTAGTGGTCCCAAAGTCCACAGTCTATCAAAATTCTCAATTTTAGATCATTTCATTGTTCCCAAGAGAAAGAATACCAATAAACACACCATAGCCAAACAGGAAATCTAAAGCTCCTCTCAACTCTTGTCCCTCCCCCCATCATTTACCTCTGCTGTTGCTGTGGTCATGCTGATGGTGGTCTTCTGAACACAGCTTACAGCACACAATAGCAGTTTTCCCCTGTAGTCTGGACTTAAACACTCTTTGTACAAGAATCATATCTTTGAAGTAATTCTTGTGAGGAGTAATTCATATTTCTAGTGTTAATCAGTGGGACACACAAGTCTATACAACCTCTTTCAATCTTGTTCATCTTAAATATGGTAATATTATTTCTAGACCTAGCAGAGAACCACATTCACGCCATTCCATTCCCTTACAGTGGAGTTCAAACTCCTTAGCTAACGGTTTACCCATCTCTAATTTCTATGTGCCTCTAAGTCCCCTATATTCTATATTATAAGCCTCTGATCATACCTTTATGCTTGTCATAAAAGTGGAATCATACAGTATCTATTCTTTGCTGTCTGGCTAATTTAACTCAGCATTATGTCCTCAAGGCTCATCCATCTTGTCATGTGCTTCAGGATGTCATTTTGTCTTACTGCTGCATAAAATTCCATCATATGTATATACTACATTTTATTGATCCTCTAGTCTGTTGATGGACATTTGGTTTGCTTCCATCTTTTGGTGATTATGAATAATGCTGCTAGGAACTTTGGTGTGAAAAGTCTGTTTGTGTCATTGCTTTCAGCTACTCTGGGTATATACCAAGTAGTGCTATTGCTGGGTCATAGGGCAACTCAATATTTAATTTCCTAAGGAAGTGCCAAAAAGACTTCCATAGTGGCTGAACCATTATACATTCCCACCAGTAGTGCATAAGTGTCCCAGTTTCTCCACATCCTCTCCAACATTTATAGTTTCCTGCTTGTTTAATAGCAGCCTTTCTTATAAGTGTGAGGTGGTATCTCATTGTAGTCTTGATCTGAATTTACCTTATTGCCAATGAAAATGAGTATCTCTTCATGTGCTTTTGAACAATCTGGATTTGCTCTTCAGAAAAATGCCTATTCATATCTTTAGCCCATTTTATAATTGGGTTGCTTGTTCTTTTCTTGTTGAGTTGTATGCTTTCTTTGTATACACAGGAATTCAAACCTTTGTCCAATATATGATTTCCAAATATTTTCTCCCATTGAGTTGGCTGCCTCTTCACCTTTTTAACAAAGTCTTTTAACATGCAGAAGCATTTGATTTTGAGGAGTTCCCATTTATCTAATTTTTCTTTTGTTGCTTGTGCTTTGGGGTAAAGTTTAGGAATCTACCTCCTATTACTAGGTCTTGAAGATGTTTCCCTAAATTTTCTTCTAGAAGCTTTATGATGCTAGTTCTTATATTCAGGTGTTTGATCCACTTTGAATTAATTTTTGTGTAGGGTGTAAGATATGGGTCCTCCTTCATTCTCTGGCTATTGATATCCAGTTATTCCATGCTCAATTATTGAAAAGACTATTTTGTCCCAGTTCAGAGGATTTGGGGGCCTTGTAAAAAATCAGTTAACCATAGAATTGGTGGTCTATTTCTGCACTCAAGATTCAATCCCATTGGTCAATGCTTCTATCTTTGTGCCAGTACCATGCTGTTTTGATCACTGTGGCTTTATAATAGATTCTAAATAGATTTAGGGAGGGTTAATCTTCCCCCTCATTTCTTCTTTTTTTTAGGATGCCTTTGGGTGTTAGGGGTCTCTTTCCCTTCCAGATGAATTTGGTAATTAGCTTTTCCAAATCTTCAAAGTAGGTTGTTGGAAGTTTGTTTGGTACTGTGTTAAATCTGTAGATCAATTTGGGGAGAATTGACATCTTAACTATATTTAGTCTTCCTGTCCATGAGCAGGGAATATCTTTCTACATGTTTAGATTTTTTAAAATTTCTTTTAGCAATGTTATGTAGTTTTCCATGTACAAGTCCTTTACATCCCCAGTTAAGTTCATTCCTCTGTACTTGATTCTTTTTGTTGCTATTTTGAATGGAATTTTTTCCTTAACTGACTCCTCAGCTAGGTAATTGCTTGCATATAGAAATGTTACTGATTTTTACACATTAATTTTATATCCCACAACCTAGTTGAATTTGTTTATTAGCTCAAGTAGCTTTGCTATAGATTTCTCAGGCTCTTTCAAGTATAGCATCATATCATCTGCAAATAATGAAAGTTTTACTTCTTACTTTCCAATTTGGATGCATTTTATTTATCTGTCCTGCCTGATTGCTCTAGCTAGAACTTCTGGCACAATGTTGAATAATAGTGGTAACAGTAGGCAGTCTTGTCTTGTTTCTGATCTTAGGGGGAAAGCTTTCAGTCTCTCTCAATTGAGTATGATGCTGGCTATTGGTTTTTCATATATTCCCTTTATCATATTGAGGTAGTTACCTGTGATTCCTATCTTTTGGAATGTTTTCTTCAGAACAGGATGTGGAATTTTGTTGAACGTTTTTTCAGCATCAATAGAATGATCGTGTGATTTTTCCCTTTCGATTTGTTAATGTGCTGTATTGCTTTAATTTATTTTCTTGTATTGAACCATCCTTGCATTCCTGGTCTAAATCCCACTTGGTCATGCTGTATAATTCTTTTAATGTTGTTGTATTCAATTTGCTAATATTTTATTGAGAATTTTTGCAGCTATGTTTGTCAGGAAGATTGGCCTGTAGTTTTCCTTTCTTATAGCATCTTTACCCTGTTGTGGTGTTAAAATGTTATTAGTTTCATAAAATGAATTAGGTACAGTTCCTTCCTCAATTTTTGGAAAAGTTTTAGCAGGATTGGTGTTAGTTCTTTTTGGAATGTTTGATAAAATTCCCCTGTGAAGCCATCTGGCCCTGCGCTTTTCTTTGTAGGAAGATTTTTGATCACTGATTGAATCTCTTTATTTGTGATTGGTTTGTGAGGTCTTCTATTTCTTCCTGAGTCAGTATAGCTTATTTGTGTGTCTCCAGGAATTTGTCCATTTCATCTAAGTTGTCTGGCTCGTTGGCGTATAGTTATTCATAGTATCCTCTTATGATTTATTTTATTTCTCTGGGTCTGTGGTAACACACCCCTTCCCATTTCCGATTTTGTTTATTTGCCTCCTCTCCCTGTTTTTCTTTGCCAGTCTTGTTAGTGGCCCATCAATTTTATTGGTTTTCTCAAAGAACAAACTTTTGGTTTTATCAATTCTTTCTATTATTCTTTTGTTCTCCCATTCATTTATCTCTGCTTTAACCTTTGTTATTTCTCTTCTTCTATTTGCTTTGGGGTCAGTTTACTGTTTTTCTCAAGTTCTTCCAGGTAACTGTTAAGTCCTCGATTTTTCCTCTTTCTTGTTTTTTAATATAGGCATTTGGGGCAATAAATTTCCCTCTGATCATAGCCTTTGCTGCATCCCAAAAGTTCTGATAAATTGCATTCTTATTTTTATTCATCTCCAAATAGCTACTGATTTTTCTAGGAATTTCTTCCTTGACCCACTGGTTGTTTAAGAATGTATTATTTAATCTCCAGATATTTGTGAATGTTCTCATTCTTTAGTGGTTATTGAGATCCAGCTTCATCCCATTGTAGTCAGAGAAAGTGCTTTGAATAATTTCAATATTTTTAAATTTATAAAGACATGTCTTGTGCCCCAGCATATGATCTATCTTGGAGAATGTTCCATGAGCACTAGAGAAGAATGCAAATCCTTGTGCTTTGGGTACAATGGCCTATATATGTCTGTTAGGTTTAATTTATCTATTATATTTAACTTCTCTATTTCCTTGTTGATCTTCTGTCTGGTTGCTCTATCTATGGAGGAGAGTGGTGTATTGAAGTTTCCTACTATTACTGTTGAACTATCTATTGCTCCCTTCATTTTTGCCACTGTCTGTCTCATGTACTTTGGAGCTCCTTGATTGGGAGCATAAATATTTGTGATTGTTATATCTTCTTGGTGAATTGACTCTTTAATTAGTATATGGTATCCTTCTTTGTCTCCTTTGATGTCTTTACATTTAAAGTCTCTTTTGTTCCATATTAGTATAGCTACTCCTGCTGTCTTTTGGTTACACCTTGCATGGAAAATGTTTTTCCATCCTTTCACTTTCAATCTATTTTTATCCTTGTGTCTAAGATGAGTCTCTTGCAAGCAGCATATAGCTGGATTATGTCTCTTAATCCATTCTGCCAATCTGTATCTTTTAATTGATAAGTTTATTTCATTAACATTCAAAGTTATTACTGAAAAGGTGTTTCTTGATTTCACCATCTTATCTTTTTTATTTTATTTGTCAGATCTATATATTCTTTTCCTTCTTTCTCTTTATATTCTTTAAATTACCCTTAGTGGTACTCTTCAATTCTGTGCCCTCCTCCAGACTCCCTCTCCTGTGCTTTTTTTTTTTTTTTTTTTTCAGCCAGCAGAACTTCTTTTAGTATTTCTTACAGGGCTGGTCTCTTGTTGACAAATTCTTTCAGGACTTCTTTGTCTGTGAAAACTTGAATCTCTCCCTCAGTTTTGAAGTACAATTTGGCTGGGTACAGAATTCTTGTCTGGAAGTCTTTCTCTTTCAGGATCTTGACTATATCATACCACTGCCTTGTCACCTCCAGGGTACTAGTTGAGTAGTCTGAACTCGGCCTTTTTT
Source organism: Tamandua tetradactyla (assembly GCF_023851605.1). Taxonomy (NCBI): domain Eukaryota; kingdom Metazoa; phylum Chordata; class Mammalia; order Pilosa; family Myrmecophagidae; genus Tamandua; species Tamandua tetradactyla. The sequence goes on along the minus strand of NC_135329.1, from coordinate 133,782,028 downwards.
GGTTTCCCTTGTATGTAATAGATTGTTTTTCTCTTGCTTCTTTCAGGATTTTCTACTTCTCTTCAACGTTTTACAGCCTGATTGGCATGCATCTTGGGAAGGCCTATTTTGATTTATTCTGTTTGGGGTTTGTTGGGCTTCTTTGACTTATATATTTATGTCTTTTATGAGGGTTGGGAAGCTTTCCCCCATTATACTCAACTCCTCTTCCTAGCCCTTTAGGATAATATCTTTTACTTCAAGAAAACTGATTACAGGGTTTAATCTCTGCTATAAAATACCTTCATAAAACTTAAAAATTATTGTTTGAACTAAATTATTGTTGAACTGGAAACTATGGCCTAGTCAACTTGACACATAAACTGACCATTACAATGACTCATAGGTTATACAGAAGTATGGTGTTAAATTTCCAAATATTTCTGGATTTAAATTTTTTTATTCTTAATTTAATTCTGTTGTAGTCAGGTAAATCATACTTTGTATGATTTAAATACTTTTCATTTACAGAGCTTATCTTAGTGATTGTTATTTTGGCAATTTTTCCATGAGCACTTGAAGCAAATGTGATTTCTGCTTTTCTTCAGTGGAGCGTTCTATATATGTCAATTATCATAAATTTGTTGGTAGTATTGTTCATGTGTTTTGTATCCTACAGAAATTTTACCTACTTTATTCTTTCCTTTATCAAGGGAGAAGTGTTAAAATTTCTGACTATAATGATGGATTTTTCTTTCATCAAAACATTTTTAATTACAAGTTTGTTGAAATATAATTTACATACTATAAAATTCACCCCTTTAAAGTGTGCTATTTATTTTTATTATATTCACAGAGTTGTACAGTTATCACCATTATCTAATTTTTCAACATTTTCATCATCCCCCAAATAAACCATACTCACTAGCAGCCACTGCCATGTTCCCATTCCTCTCTCACCCAGTTCCTAGAAATCATTAATCTACTTTCTCCCTCTAGCAATTTGCCAATCTAGACATCTTACCTCAATGAAAACACATACTATGTGGCCCCCTTTTTTTTTCTGTTACTTCTCTCATTGAGCAATGTTCAGTGTTCATTCATATTGTAGCAATGTATCAATAATTATTCCTGTCCATGGCCTACAGATATCCGTTGTGTTGCTAACAGTTTTTGATTTTCTTGTTAACAACAAATAGTGGTTCTTGGTTTCAGGCTGACAAATTCTACGTTTTAAATGTAATGTAAACATTACATTGCAAAATGTAAATCTAAAGATTATGTACATTTAACATAATTATTGGTATGGTTGGAGTTAAATCTATTATACATATATATTTGTCTTCTTTTTGTGACCTATATTATTTGTTCATTTTCTACTCTTTTTCATTTTTTGCCATTTATTTGGAATATTTTTTATGATTCTATTTTATTTCAACTATTAGCTTCTTAGCTACATATCTGTGTTGGTTTAATTCTATGTTGTCTAGAGTTTAATGTATGTATCAATTTGTCACAGTATAACTTCAAATAATGTATCATTTCACATATGTTGTAAGAACCTTATAATTGTAGACTTTCATTTCCTCCCTCCTGTTCTTTGCTTTATCATTATTATATTATTTACTTCTATATTTTTATAACCTCAAAATTCTTTGTTAATAGTTTTACTGTAAGCATTCAATTATCTTTGTAAAGAGTTTTTAAAATTTGGGGATAATCTCTAATTATACCCAGAGATTTATCATTCCTTCAGCTCTTCACTCATTTATACCAATCCAGTTTTCCTTTTGGTATCATATTTCTTCTTTTGGAAGATAATATTTTCACATTAATCTTTAAATAGATCTTCTATTTGTCTGAAGAACTCTTTATTTTACCTTCTGTGGTTTTTTGGAGCTATACTCCCCAGAAAAACAAATGTCCTTAAATTTATTCCATTCCTGTGGGTGTGAATGGTTATAAATAGCACCGTTTGATGTGGTTACTTCAGTTAATGTGAGACCCAACAGAATTGGAGTCGGTCTTAGCTTTATAGCAAGGCCACTAATGGGCCCTTATCAATAAATTCAGCCTGATCCATCTTTATATTCCTCCCACCATTATCCTGCACCCTTAAAATTCATTGCCACACATATTTTCCCTGATTTATGTCTATATAAATTGGAAAACTATTGCAGTTATTTTGGAGTATAACGTACCTCTTCACAGGTGACATTTTGTACCTCACCTTCTGGGGCCTGTTGGGATTTTAGTATAGTTATGGGTCTGGAAGAAATGAGGGATTGTGGGGGTAGGTGAGGAAAAGAATTAGAAGTATCTTCCAAGCCAATTTATCAGGGCATTCATTGGCAATTTCAGCTGGTGAAACAGGATTAATCACTCTAGGGTTAATCCTTTCAGGTGGATGTTGGGTGGCCAACACCTCAGGCAGACTATTACAGGGTTATCTAGAAAAGAGTCAGGAGGATCTAAAGTTTCAACCTCTCCACTGCCATCATTATCAATCCATATGTCACCATTCCATTTTCCAGGGTCCCATTCCTTTCCAATCAATGCCCTCACTTTAATGGCAGACACCTGCAAGATTGAGATTTCAGTTCATGTTGTAAATTTACTGTTCTAACGGTGAGACTCCGAGTCTTATTTTCAGAGATCTCAAGTCTGCAGTTACAGGAGATAAGATTTGTCTTCAGGGCACTCATAGGAACCTTTACATCTGTCATATAGCACTTAACCTTCTCATTTGAAGTCTTCAGCTCATCCCTTTCCCTCATCAATGTATACAGCATATCAAACAACAACCAGCCAACATCTCTATACCTATGAATTCCAGAAAATTCCATAAAGGTGTCAAAAACATTACCCCCCAGAGCCTGGCTTTGTATTAGCAAAGAATTAGAAGAATTCAATCCAATGGTGATATTTTAACTCTCTCTTTTGCCAGCTCACCCCATGGATTGTCAGTGCCATTTTGATTATGGGAAACAGAGTCCTTCATGCCTTTGAGTCCAGTCAGAGTAGGAAATCAATCATAAAAACCCATTTTTAAGATTCTGTTTCTTAAGAACCACTCCCGGTACCAAACTGTATTAGTTAGAGTTCTCTAGAGAAACAGAATCAGAAGGAGATATCCATAAATACAAAATTTATGAAAGTGTCTCACATAACTTTGGGGATGTAAGGGTCCAAGATCTGTAGGGCACACTGCAAGCTCTGATGAACATCCTCAATGAACTCTCAGGAGAGGCTGGCTCGCTGAAGCAGGAAGAATTACTATCTCTTTTGAATCCTCCTTAAAAACCCTCCAGTAATTAGATTACGCATCACTCATTGCAGTAAGACATGCCCCTTAGCTGATTACAAATGCAATCAGCTGTGGATGTAGCCAGCGTGATCATGATTTAAGGCCATGAAATGTTCTCATAGCAACCAATCAGACAACCGGGCACCATCACATGGCCAAGCTGACACATGAGCCTGACCATGACAACCACAAAGTGAAAAAGGCACAGGAAGCAAGAAGAAGCTGGGAGTCAGTTGTGGTAGTTAGATTCAGTTGTCAACTTGGCTAGGTGAAGCCACCTAGTTCTGTTGCTGTGGACATGCACCAATGGTGCGTGAACCTCATCTGTTGCTGATTTACATCTGCAGTCAGCTAGGAGGCATGCCTGCTGCAATGAATGATGTTTGACTTAATTGGCTGGTGCTTAAATGAGAGAGCTCAACAGCAGCACAGCCCAAGCAGCTCAGCATACCTCATCTCAGCACTTGCAGCTCAGCCCAGGCCTTTGGAGATGCAGAAAGGAATCACCCCTGGGAAAGTTATTGGAACCCAGAGGCCTGGAGAGAAGGCCAGCCGAGATTACATGGAGCCTTCCCATGTAAGAAAGAACGTCAGATGAAAGTTAGCTGCCTTTCCTCTGAAGAACTAATGAAATAAATCCCTTTTATTAAAAGCTAGTCCATCTCTGGTGTGTTACATTCCAGCAGCTAGCAAACTAGAACATCAGTGGAACTCAGAAGAGAAGGAAGAAGCCAGGAGAGGCACCCATGTGAAAAGCCAAGGACCAAGGATACCAGAGTCTTCTGGGAGCATTGTCTTGATGGACCCTTGCTTTTGGATTTCTCCTAGCCTCAGAACCATGGGGCAATAAACTTCCATTGTTTAATCCAACCCATTGCATGGTATTTGTTTTGGCAGCTGGTAAACTAAAACGCCTTCATTTATGGAAAATATGTTTGGTTGGTAGAAGTTCTAGACTGATAGTTTTGAAAAATACTTCACAGATATTGTTATATTATCTTTTTATTAGCATAGATTCTAATAAAAGATTCCTTTGTATGGAATGCGTATTTTTCTGACCACTTTTAGAACTTTCATCCCATCATAACTTTATCAATTTAATTTTGATACAGCTTAGTGTGGTTTTTAAAGTTTTCTTCAGTTTGGCATTTGTTGGACCTTGTGGAACTCTGAGTTCAATACTTTTTAAATCATATTTTGAAAATTTCAGCCATCATTATTTTCAAACTCTCCTGTCCTAATTTCTCATCCCCCTCTCCCTTGTGCCACCCCAGGACTCTACAATTATGTCTATGCTAGAACATTTAATAGTCTCCAGAAGATTACAAATGCTGTTTATCTTTTTCTAATAAATCTGTTTCTCTCTGTGCTTAATTTGGGAAAATTTCTATTGCCATGTCCTCATTTTCTCTGATTCTTTTTTGTAATGCGCAATTGCTCTTAATGTTATCCAATGAATTTTTTAGCGTACATGTTATTGTTACCATAAACACATGCTTGATTTGGAGATTTTTATATTTTCCATTTTTGTATTCATCAGATTAGTGTTTTCCTCTACTTTTTTGAACAAATGTTGCATATTTATAATCAATGTTGTAATGTCCTTGCCTGCCAATTCAATCATCCGTGTTTGTTCTGGGTCTGTTTCTGTTGATTGGTTTCCCTCCTGGTATGGGTAATATTTTACTGCTTTTTAGCATGCCTAGTAATATCAGGTTTGTTGTTGTTAATTTATGACTATGGTGCCAGATTTTTTTGTTTCCCTTTAAATATATCTGGGCTTTACTCTGGAACATATTTAAGATGTCAGTGTGGTCATTTTGAAGCTTGATCCTATGCTTTGTTGGAGTGGTCTCTAGTTAAGGTCTAATTTGGCTTCTCTATTAGTACAGAAAGTTTCAGAAGAGCCTGAACTCTTAGTAGTAGTGTACTATGTATTTTTCTACTCTAGATGGTGGGATAGCAACTAATCCAAGCCCTGTGAGACAGCTTCAGTAATTGTTCTGCTAAATCCTTTCCTTGGTTTGGGGTAATTTTTGCACATGTATCGATCAATTCTCAGAAAAAAATGTGAGCTAACCCAGTGAAGATATTTGGAACTCTCTATACAGCTCTCTATGACTCAGGATTATGATGTGAATTTTCCATTTGCATTAGTTTCCTGAATTGCAAATTCCGTCCCCTCAACTCAGTATCTTGAGCTCTATTTGGCTTCCTACTCTCATCACTGTAGCTTGAAATTCTCTCTAGGAAATAAGCTGGGGCAATCATAGGGCTCACCTTGTGTTTAGCCCTCAGAAAACACTGTCCTGCAATGTCGACTGTCCAATACCTGAACATTTTTTACCTAAATTTTGCCCAACTATGCAGTTGTTAATAGTGAAATGTTAAATTCTGGTCCCATTACTCCATCACGCACACATGCAAAAACATAAATTATGGTTTCCAAATTATTTAAGTTTAGTAAAAAGCTGATTTCCAGTATGCAAATTTGCTTAAAAGTATAGACTTTCTACAGTAGAATAAAGTTTGCCTATAGAGAGAGACAAGTTCACATCTCAGTTTTTCAATAACCCAAGTGCATTTCTTCCAGAAAAGAATAAAAACATAATTTTATGTAACTCTAAGAAAGTGCAGATACTTCCCCAAAACAATCAAGTCAGAGTTAATGAATTCAACAAACTAATTTATCTAGATAGTAATGAAAAAAATATGTCAATCAGCACACAATTTCAAGATCTAATGACGTAAAATAATTTCCATATCCTCTCTTATCTTTAAAAATGTTACAATATAACAATTGACTCAAGTTTTGAGCGGTGTTCTAAATTATTTATTAAATTGAACAAGTAAATCACCTCTTAAAGCAATCTTACCATCTGATCATACCAAATCTTCATCTAAAAATATATATATTTACATATGTATTTTAAGAAATTTAAATTTCTAAGTGTATTTTTCATAAATTGTTAGGGTTCAGTTATGTCACTTGTTACTTCATATGTCAGTTAATGAAATGTGTTAACAATACACATGAACAGATGCTTCTCTGTAGAAAGAAAAGTCATGTTTTAGGAAAGGAACTGCAAACATGTTTTTCCTCACAGAGATGACCTTATTATAGAAATATGCATATATAATTAATAAAATAAGTCAAATTTATTAGCCATTTATGTAAAAACTAATATGTGGGGTATGTTAGCACAAAAGTAGCTGAGAGGATGTGAATTATAACTATTTGGATTAAAACAAACATATAAAGTATGTTATCAGAAAAATATCTAAATTTTCTGAAGGCGTATGTAATTCCAATTAGGCATGCTTATGGTAATAGATTAGGAAATGTCACATGTATCATTCACCCACTCCATCCTGTATCTTATTTCTCATTCCCCAAACACACATTCACACACACACACAGACATTCTTTATCTCTGTCTGTTTCCACTAGCAGGGCCTTTATCTAAATTGGTTAAAATTTATATATTATTAATTTACTAATTTTAAAAATATAGGGAGAGTGTTTAAGTTGTAGGGAAGCTTTTATTTAAATATTAATTACATGCCAACATTTTTCTAAGTACTTTATATCCATTTTCCTACTTACACTTTGTAAAAAATGGGAAGCTGGGGATTGTTTATACTGGCTTAGAAATGAACTATGATAAAAGAGCTTAAATATTTTTTCCTAGTTTCTACTATAAATGTTTTTTCCAGGGTAGAATCCTAGTTTTTTCTTTTTCTCCCCTAGCATTTCCACCACTCCACGCCGCACATAAATATAAGTATTTTGGGCGGGCCGCGGTGGCTCAGCGGGCAAGAGTGCTTGCCTGCCGTGCCGGAGGACCCCGGTTCGATTCCCGGCCCCAGCCCATGTAAAAAACAAACAAACAAACAAAATATAATAAAACAAGAAAATGTTTAAAAAATGTTTCCCTTTCTTCCTCCCTTCCTTCCTTCCTTCTCTGTCTTTCCTTCCCTTCCTCCCTCTTTAAAAAAAAAAAAATATATATATATAAGTATTTTAATAGATGACCCAAAAGTTTTGACTGTTATGAGAATCTAGAGCTACATATGACAATACAGGCCCAAATCTGTCTAACTTGTAAGTATAAAGTCAGTTATTTCTTAGGTTAAATGTGACCCAGTTAGTAGGCTTATACTCAGGATCCCTATGGAGGGCCACATTAAAATAGCCTCTATAATGCAATTCTGTGGTCATCAAATCATCAAATTAATTGTGTTAAAGTTGAGACAGCTTTGCATTCCTTTCATTGATTTATATTCTATGTCATTTAGTTACTATGTAACAATTGGAGTTCCTCATTTGAGCTTTAAATATGTACATTCCCATATAATATATGACTGTCACTTGAACAACCACTTAATGGTTGTTACTATTTCCTTAAAAATTGAAGCAACATTGTATGAGACCTGATAATTTCTAATATAGGGCTCTTAAGCAGATTTCTATTAATCCTGTGAGCTTGAATGCAGTTTGGCATGTGAAATTTTAGAGTACTTACTATGTCAATATGTTGGTAAAAGTTTTTTTTTGTTATATACTGTAAATACTAAAGGACCTATTTTTAAACTAACACAGATAACAATGTAATTTGGGGAATATATGTGAGTCTATGGTGCATCCTTGCCTGAAAGTAGATTTTAATAAAGGTTAAACTGAGCACTTGATAGGAGTTCCACAGTTGAACTTGGGTGGTTTTCTCAATATTTAGCCTTCTAAAAAATTCTAAAAATTCTAAAAGCTTGCAAAGCCTTGGCTTAACACAAAATCTGAACTTCAAATCTTGGGAGGGTGGGGGCAGGGGGAAGGGTAATTTTCTAGCCAGCAAGCAGTCATGATTACCATCCTCTGGTTTGATTCTATTATTGGCTGACTATAGATTGATGTACTTGTCTCCACTGCACCAATGTATAATGCATGAACACGATTACTGAGGTAATTTAGAAACAGGATGCCTTTAATCTTCTGCTCAGATCAGTCAATTACAATACATAGGTTATAGAATGTCCTGTGATCTTACACTGAATTCTTATTAGAACTAATTTTAGAGCTAGATGGGGTTAAGTAATGTGAAGCCCACAGAGCTTGCCCATATGTAACATGGACAATGGAATTTCAACACAATGTGTGCAATTAACTAAAACAACCAAACAGAGGCCACTCTGAAGGTGGAGGAGAAAGTGGAATATCTCAATGAGCAAGAAGACACTTATTCCACTTGAGTAAGTCAAGTGGGATGCAAAGGTTTCTGGATTCAATAGCCTGTGAAAGTTAGTATCAGACTCATAACTGGAGACATTATGCACTGTTACCTTCTGTATGTCAATAAATCTTGTCATACAGCAGACAAATGTTGTTTTTCAAACTGTATTTGAAAGTGCCTGTTTCCCTTTAAAGCAACGTTCATTCACTGAGCTTACATGTAGTTTAAACAACAACAATATGTATTAGCCATCTCACTTTTCCATAACTTCCTGTCGCATTCCTATGCCTTTATAATGTACATGAAACCTTATGTACAACTTACCCAATATGAAGTTTGTTCAGTTTTCTCTGGAATCTTTGATGCATTTTTGGAGTAAGGTAAGCTTGGATTTAGCTAAAAAGCTAAGTAGAAAAAGAAGGTGTTTTAGAAATGGGATTCAAAGAGTGCTCTGTTTCTGTGGATACCCAGTTTAGGCAAGTGGTTTGTGTGAACATCTCAGGGCCCCTCGTCTGAGTTTGCAATTCTATTGCCTATGTCTTGATGTAGGCAGAGTGCAGTTGCTAACTGCAGAGTCAGATTCAGCACCAAGGATAGCTCCATGCACTCAGCACCTGGGAAAGGAACTCTTGGCACTCTGTCATCTCGCAAGCCCAGTTGCAGCTAGCAACCAGAATGATCTACTTCTAAAAAAAAAAAAAAAAGAAAAAAGAGGGGGAGAAAATAAAACTATTCATTGGAGGAGCATGCCGCTTTATATTCCAAGAGAGGAAACTGTACAGATTCAGGAAATCTAAAGCTATCATAAGAGCCTGGGGGTTGTCAGAGATTGCTTCTTTTTAAAGTAAAGCTAATTAACCAGAAAATTCAACATTCCTAGGCAATGTCTCACATTTCTCATCATTTTCATTACTCTGATATCGAAAGTAAAAATTACTTAGGTTCCAGTCTGGTTTGGATGTTTTATGTTTTTATTTTTTGGCTTGGGTTTTCTGGAGTGCAAATTGAAAGCTGTCGTCTTTTTTTCCTCTATATTTATTGTAATCCACATGATTCACCTCTGAACCTAACCCTTCCTCTCCACGCTCCTCAATCTGAGCCTTATCTCATTTCAGATTTGAGGCTGTACCTGCAGACATATGAACCCAGCTGAATCAACGCACAGGCAAAGCAAAATAATGGGCTATAAGAGTCCCCCAAACTCTACTATACAACTATGCACTTTGATAAGGGTAGCTGGACCTTTATGGTCAACTGGAGATTAGAGGTCTGTCCTTGTTCTAATTCTGTAGGTCTCAGTGGCTGGCAAATTCCATTTAGAGAAAGGGTAATCGTGAGGGGCTCAGCATTTGGTTGAAGGAGGATATAACACGAGTGAAGGGGAAAAGACGCAAGGAAAAAACATAGAAAAAACTTAGAAAAACCCTCTCCTGGCACGACTTGATCACATTTTATTTCCTGTGTCCCTATAAGGACTATTTAAATAGAAGTGTATACTATGAGATTCCCGGGTTTTCAGTAGGCTCTGAGAAGCAAGAACCTCACCAGTCGCTCACACAATCTTTGGCCTTCTCCCCTTTCTCGCAGGTTCTAGCACCTGTCAGCCCCCAACCTTATAAACTCAGTGGCTCAAGCAGACCAACTGGGCATGCTCGGCGGCGCAGGCAGCCTTTGGTCTTTCAGAGGCGCGGCTCTGCGCTTGGGCAGGGACACGCGTGCCAGTTCAGCCCTGGCTTCAGCGCCCATCCCCTTTGAGCCCAGGAATTAGGCTGCGCCCTGAGGTTAAACCTTCACCTTTAAGTGGCTCATCCTCAATCCTCAACCCCCTGAGCGCTACCAGAGTTTCGAGATACTCCTCGCTGAGGAGTTGTTTTCCCACTTGTCTTTTCTTTGCAACGACTAATGTTTTAGCTACTGCGGCGTGAGGAGCCCAGGGATAGGGTCCTGTAGCTAGGGGCCTGGGAGATCACCTTTCCAGAGTAGCCGTTTGACACTGAGTTTTGGAGATTTCTTGGCTGGCTTCCGCTGAAGCACGCTTGAGTAACCCGAGCTGTGACGGCTCCCAGGCTCTCTGGATAAAGGAAACGCGCGCGCGCGCGCGCTTGTGTGTTTGTGTGTGTATAGGGGGAGAGGGCGGGGATAGAAACGTCAACTCCCCCCCACCCCCACCTCCCCACAGCCTCCTTTTCTTCCTCCCCTTTCTACAAAAGCTGCACAAGTCTTCCATCAATCCCCCTTTCCTCTGGTCGCCCTCCCTCCCCGGCCCCCGGCTTCCTCCCATTCTCCCCGCCACGCTCACAGCTCTGGGCAACAGCCAGGTTAAACCCATTTGCACTGGGAAATTGACGCTGTTTGGGAGAAGAGAAACAGATCGATTGCTCTTGTGACTCCTCGTTCCCCTTTCCCCACCCACCCCACCCCCACCCCCACCGCTCCCTCCCTCCTTCCCTCCCCCGCCACCTCCCATCACCCCGCCTCCTTCCCTCTCCCCACCCCCAAACGCTCTCACTCGCGGCAGCCCGGTGCGAGGCTCCCTCCGGAAGGTGAGGGGAATGGATTGGACTCCGGTGGGGAAAGCGGGTGTCTAGAAGTGGTGCTAATGGGAAGAGATTTCTGGTTTCTAAAGAGGATGCTCTGCCACAAAGAGCGGCTTGCGCGCTGGCCTGGGCTCTAGCCGAGGAGAGATCCCGGGAGAACTCCAGAGCTCCGGGGGAGCGCTCCTCGGAAGACCAGGGTCAACATGCCTGTTCGCAGGGGGCATGTGGCACCACAAAACACATTTTTGGGGACCATCATACGGAAATTTGAAGGGCAAAGTAAGTTCATTTGTTCTTTTCTCTCTCGCTCGCTTTCTGCTTTGGTAGTGCACTTGGCGTCCGCCGCTTACACGCTGGGGAGACCGGCAACTCCAGGCTCTGTCAAGTTAAGAGGCTGTGAAACCAAGCTAGGAGGTTCGAATGGCAGCGGGAATGTTTTCTCCTTGATATTAATTTTGATTTACATCTTAGATTATGGTCTCCATTATAGGAGGCAATTTGAGCCCTCCTCTCCCACTGCTCCATTATCTGCCTTGCTACTTCATGTCCTACTATTCTACTATCTTAAAGGGAACGTGCCAGTATGACATGGGTTTATATTTTGAGGTTGTTTATTGTAGACTTTTTGAAAGTCAGGAGCAAGACTGAGCATATTACTGGATCAAGAGAATACAAGAGGAAGCAGCGATGTAAATGATTATGCAAACTGTTTTACCTATGCTAAATTGCAGGGCTGTGGTATGCCTGGATGCTTGCTTGCTGTTAGTTTATAGAAGCTAAACTTTGTATTAAATCAATGCAAATATACCTAAGCAGGATAATTTGGAAAAACAATATCTGATCTGTGCTCACTTTTCAAAAGACCTATTTTGAAATATCCCCTTATATTTCTTACCAGAAATTTAGAAACTGAACTATAATAAGTAAATCCCACAAAGCCTGAAGCAGAGAAATTTAATGTTCTCTTTTGGAATAGCTATGGGAAATGAATCATCATTGTTATATAAATATATTAGTTTTAATTCCTATACTTGCTAAGGTATGCTTGACCTTTCCTTAATATACATTAGTGTACATTTATGTTGTATATAGTTATTTTGGCACTGCATTTAATGACATGAGCATCTGGTAACTTATATACAAAATAAACTTGTTTGTCCTTCTTCATATTATATCTGGAAATAGTAAATGCTATCTGTGGTCAAAATTAAGAAACGGTACATGTTAAAATTTTACTACACAAAAACTCCAGGTTGTCCCAACGTAAAAGTGAAAAAGTGTTAATATGATATTCACTGTGTGTGTGTAAATATTTTTATCTTTTGAATAATATAATGCATTATCGAACTGCTAATAAATTGGAAATTGTTTCATTGCTTAAAGTGAAAGGTTTTGAACATAGTATGAGTGCTATGACTTAGAGGAATAGAGAAAAGCTAAATATGAGAATAATAACTACTTTGAGAAAGTTGTATTATAAGGACCAAGAATGAAGTGAGAAATATGACAGTGACAGGATGTTTCATTATTTTGGCTTTGAAAATATTTTCTTAAAATTAAATAGCATTCTGGAACTATCAAAGGGCAGGGGCCAGTGTTTGACCTGAGCATGCATTAGGACCTCTGGGATTTGCAGGGCTTGAAAACTAGATTATTTTTGAGAACTAATACCCTCATAATTTGAAGAATGATTCTTTAATACTTTTTGTTAACATTACTTGGTGTCATACATTAATTTCAAGCTTACAGTTTGTCTTTTTATTTCTTTTAAGGGTCTGGGTAGTTAGCAATTTTAGGAAGCACCTGCATTTCAGAACTCTTATTATGCAACAAATTGTTCCAGTGTATATGAGAATCTTGTGGAAGCTTTTAAAAAGATGCATTGCTATCTTCTTATTACAGATAAAAAATTTATCATTGCAAATGCCAGAGTGAAAAACTGTGCCATCATCTACTGCAATGATGGGTTCTGTGAGATGACTGGTTTCTCCAGGCCAGATGTCATGCAGAAGCCATGTACCTGCGACTTTCTCCATGGGCCAGAGACCAAGAGGCATGATATTGCCCAAATTGCCCAAGCATTGCTGGGGTCCGAGGAGAGGAAAGTGGAGGTCACCTACTATCACAAAAATGGTAAAATTTATCTATTTAGGATTCCTTGTATTTGATAATTTGATTCCATTAAAATGAAATTTTGTTAGCTGATGACTAAAAGTTCATATGCAGAGAAGCCCGAAGTATTCACTTGTAGATATATGCTTTGCATATTTCAGGATCCAAGAAGTATGTATAATCTCATAAGTAGACCAATAGGAACTATTTCTTTTTTGAATAAGGGTGCTCTGTTTGAACTCTTCAAAAGTGTAGTAACTTCGTGTCACTGAAGACAAAATGCTAGAAATCAGTCGTATTTTCTCTCCTCTCTCAGGAATTATTTAAAGACCAATGATTTTCTGTTTGCCTTTATATTTATTTGGTAGAAGAGAAATTGCAGAGTTTTATTACTTTAGCTAGAAAATATTTTATGAAGCAAAGTCTTGTTGAAAGGTACATATCTAAAACTATTACAATTCTAAGTGTCCTTGGATCCTCAGCTTTTTTTGATCTGCAGCACCTCTTAGGTTTTGTTGTTGTTACTTTTCATGCAAGATTAAGGATGATATATAAAGACTCCTGAAATTTGTCTAGTAAATCTATGTATATTCAAATAATAAAGGCTATTCATATAGTCAAGATCTGTTCTAGAATAAGAAATGGAGGAAAGGAACTATGATACTGTGGAGTTAGTATACATATTACAGCTGTAGCAAAACTGGGATCTCAAACTTTAAGGTTATGCCTTAACTTCAAGGGCACTCCTCCTTCCTGGCTTGCTATGGGAACGTAAATATATTAGACCAAAAAAAATACACATTTAATGAACATAAATGCACTATATACACAATATATGTGTATATAAACTCATCTGTATGAAATATTCAGATATACCCATTTTAAGGTATATGCATTATCAAATGTGCACCCAATGACACTTGGCAATTTAAGGCTTAAAGGTAAATTGATTTAAAAAAAAACACATTTAAGTTAATCTTGTTGATACTGCATCATTATCTATTTCTTTTTTCTCCATTGACAGAAATTATTAAGGCAGAGGGGTTCAAATTTTTTAGGAAACTCTTAAGGTTTTGAAAATGTAAAATGTGCCTGTATCATATAATGACTCATCATTTAGTAAACTACAGAGGAGAAATTCCAGCAGGGAAAAGGTTTAACTCTTCCTCTTATTTCTTATACTCAAATGTTTCAGGATAGAAAATGTACATTTTAGTTATTGGATTTTCCTTAACATCAGTTCAAGTGTATATATGCATAAACACTATTGGCAATGAATAGATTTGTATAAATTTGGATCAATCTAGAATGAAAGCAATTATATGATTATTAAATAGCAGAGGTTGTTTTTCATGTTGTTTGCAATTTTTTTTTCACTTTTCAATCGGTAGTGTTAGCACACTAGTAATAGCCTAATTGCTCAGTTGTCTTCAAAGCATTCTTGGACTGAGACTCTCACTACCCAAATGCTACTCATTTCTTTTTTATCTAATGCAAAAATTCTGGATTTGGGGAGTAATTTAAATTTCTGACATTTTTTTCCCATCTGAATATTTAGCATGATGTCAACACACCTATATCATAGTTACTGCAGGAAATGTTGGTACATGTTTGGTCATTATGTTTTTTGGGCCATTTTAGAATTTTTTCAACTTATGGAATTGAAGTAAAAATTAATATGGACTCTCCAAGTCACTGAAATCCTAACTTTATTTTTCAGATAGTGTTTTAAAATGGAGGCTGTACCCAGTACACTGCAAATGTAATGATGATAGTTTTAAACCTAGTTAACTTTTATAATATGTTTCATAAAATTATCTCAAAACCTAAAAAAAACCATAAGTTGGAATTATAAACCTGATTATAAAAACATCTGTAGTGAAGATGCTAGTGTAATTACTAATGCAATTCTTCCTATTTGAATCATTTCTTGGTTATAGGAATTAAAATTTCCGTTTTTGGACAAGAAATCTTTATTTGGAAGCTTCTTTAGGTATAGAAATGTACCCTTGGTGACAGTTTTTTTTTTTTTCTGTTGGCTTCATTTTTCATATGTGACTTAGTCTACAAGGACTTGGGTATCTTTAGAGTTAATGAGAAATTCTGACTGTTTAGTGTTAACTGATGTGGGAAACAAAGATGATGGGCCACGCTTTCATTTTTTCAAAGAAAAGATATTAATTTGGATGATTTTAGATTGTGAAAACACAATTGTACTTATTTGCTTTGAATATAAGAAACTTGTGTTTTTATTTCTAGTGCAGATCTCTTGAATAGGATCTTCAGAGTGAACTGGTTTTATTTATATGGGAACTGCAAAATCAGGCAGACGTTGTGAAGTTCAAATGCTTTTGAAATTCTTACCAGCAATGCAACCTTTATAAAAACAGGAAGGGAAAAAAATCATCAAAATTTTAAATGATTTGTTTCTCAAAGTTTCCTTACTTATTACTGAAGTCATTTGCTTATGAGAGATTCTTGGTTCCTTAAGTGTGTACAGTAAATGCTTCCTTTACTTATTTTTTTATTTAGCATTACACAAGAATATTATGGAGTGATGTAATAACACACAATAAGCAAATAAACCAAGAATTGGATATTCCGTTTCCACTTTTTCCATCCACTCATATTAGAGTAGCAAAAATATGGGCAAGGTCTTTTTTCCAAGAGCTTGTTTTCCAGAGTGCTCCTGAGGCTTTATAAGAGTTTAAACCTGTGATCTGTTCTATGAGTTCATATTGATGCTATACATGGTGAATTGCATGATCACCATTGTGAAATAATGCTTCCTTCCATGCTCCTTTATTTACTAGATATAGTAGTCTTTGTTGTTTATCAGATATCAGAATATCAGTTTTAAAAACCAATTTATTTGCAGTTGGAATATTTGACAGCCCATCTTTTAAGGATTGTATTTTACAGTTTGTCATTATTGCATAAATCATTCTCGGCAGTTGTGAAATACTACTTGAGGTTAAAAAAAAAGCTGAAATCTTTTGACATAAAACTCTAATTATATGAAACTCTAATTACACTGAGGCTTATAAGGATGGGCATATATTTTATTAGCATAATTTACTCACTTTAAGATACCTTTTTCGCTCTAGTGATTGAGAAATACCAAACGTTTCTGTTGCTAACTAGCTCCTGGTTTGGAAGATAATCTTAACAGTAAGGAAATAGGAAAGAAGAGTTAATCTGGTTATCCCTTAATATACTGCTCATCTAGTTTAGGGTTTGTCAAGCTAGCTGTTTGAAGTGCTAAAACAGTTCAGGCATATTTAGATATGTGGCTTTGAACTTAAATTATCAAACTCTAAGCATTTGGAAAATCGAAGTGAATTTCAAAATAAAGGTTTTACCTAAGTAGGAAACCAAGACTTAAACACATTATTTTTAGAAGGCAGGGTGTTCCTATATTTTGCAGCTGTGCTTCCAGACTCAGTACAATAGCAATTTTGTTAACACATCAGAAACGTATCATGTGTTTACAGAACTAAAGAATGTGAGTGGCTAAGAGAAGTCCTGTCCTGATTTAGTAGTCATGATGGGATCAGTACAAAGCTCATGGGCGGTTTTTGATTCAGCTAAATTCCAAAAAGGTCTTGATTTGTTAGCACTTGATTCGACTGTATCTGAAAGTTACAGAGAAAGACCTTGTAGAAAGTGCTTTGCTGGTGTGATTGAAGGTATGTATCTTCACTCATTCCAGTGCTCTGCAAGTCAATGTTTTAGGTACTAGAGAAATAGGAGGAGGAAATGCCAAGGATGATACAACCTGATCTCTACTTTCAGGATATTTATATTACAAGGTGACTAATGCTCTTTTCTGTCTTCTAAACCCCAAGATGTTTTCATGAAATTGTTTTTAAAGAAAAAATGAATATATAGACCGTGAAGTGAAGACGGTTTTATATAGGTAGAAAATCTGAATTTAGAATTGCCACTCTTCCACTTGTTCCCCAACTCTGAAATGAACTTGTTTATGTGTACCTCCCGTCACGTTTTACCATTTATGCTTAATAACTTATTGAAGAAGCATATTATAGCTTTGTTATGGCATGTAAAAGGTTCATCTGTCCTAACTCCTGGATTGTTTAGTAGAGAGACAGGTGGTAGTTTAGACTAGAACAAAATTTATTTTACTTGTGTGTAATTCAAGTAATGAGAAAGATTTTTAGGTAGTATCTTGCCTAGAATTTTCTTTTTGTGTTCATTTGTGTGTGTGTATGTTCATTTTAATTTTATGTTTATACGTTTCCATGTCTCATCCAATAGAATGTTGTATCAATATTAATCCCAAACCCATCAGTAACATTTACATTAAACCTTATTTACTTAAACCTCATAACATCTCATGGACTCTGGATATTATACAGAATTTCAATCTGGTCAATTTCATTTGCTAATAAAAAAATAATTCTCAAGGAATGCTTCTGCTTTATTTTGGAAACTTTATTTTGACATTGTGTCCAGTGAATCCAAAATGCCCTAAAACTATGGATGAATTCTGTTCGTTAGTCCCTTTTCACTACCTACAAGCATCATACCTATAAGCATCTCTGGTGCTAAAAAGAAGTCATATTGTTTCCCAGTTTGAGAGAAAACTGCTCAGTTATTTTCACACTGAAGGATTGAGAATAGGGTCGGTTTAGGGCTACAGGCTTAGACTCAGCTTCAGTGGGAGGAACTTGATTCTACTGGCTTCTAAGTTTCTTTATGCTATAAATAGTCACTGAATCAATTGTTGGCAGCAGTCCAGTGAAGAGAACTTTCAGCCAGCCAGCTAGGAGTGTCCTGGGATAGTTGAGCCACAGGGAAATAGGAGCTTAGAGTATGAGGTATTGAGGCATCACCATTTATTTGACCATCTAAACTAGAAACCTGGGAGTCCTTCCCAGCTCTAAAATATAACCAGGTGAACGGACAAAGTTTACTTCCTTGATGCCTCAATTTCCATTCCTAACATATATTCAGAGAATTACAGGTAGTGCATTGGGCTGTAGAGATGATTGTGTTACAGTACAATAAATTACATGGCATTATTTCTAGTATGATTTCTTGTGCATAATATGTATGTGATAAATAGCAATTAATTGAAAATGTTTCCAACTGCCTTTCTTCTACAGACCTTATGTTCTAATCATACTTGACTTCTCAGAGTTTCTCAAGTAGGGCATGCACTTTTATGTCACCAAGGCTTTGCCCACCCTTCAGAAGTTTGCCTTTATCTATCATAAAAAGGCAAATGTCTCTCTGCAAGGATGGCCCTTCACTCAGCCTCTCATCCTAAAGAAGCCACCATCATTCCTCCAGAGACAGATCAAAAGATTACTCTGTAAAGGTCTTCCTAATTCCCCCACTGCCTGCTCCAAAACCTTAATTTTTACCGCCTTCTGAGTCCCTATAGCATATGGTTTTCAACTCCAGTATAGCACCTCTAGTATGCTACATATAATTACATATTAGTGTACATATTATTGTAGTCAATTTATCTGTTTTTAAGCTCCTTAAGAGAAAAGACAATGTCTTATTAATTTCCATATTCAGGCTGTATGGAAGTGTGCCTGGTAATAAGAAAGAATGAACAGTAGATGAGAAATGGTATCATGGAGTCAGAGAAATGAGAAACAGATTGTCATCAGGGGTTGTCAGAGAAAAGAGAGTTACGGAGAAAGTATGATGCTTTGATTTTTCTTTTTTCCATGCTTAATAAGAACAATTTTCCCCTTAATATTATTATTGGCCATTTACTTCTTTGTTTAGTAAGCTAAGCCATTAGAGAAAATTATCTTCATAGCCTGTAACTTCATAGCTAGAAAAATATTCAGTAAAGAGAGAAAGAAGTTACTAACCAGTTACCAAGGCACCAAGTATCATTTTCTGGGCACTCCAACAAAATGACTCTCTAGTATTTACAACAACCTCTTATAACCACATGCAGAATTCTCTTCTGTTCTTTTCTAATTTGATCCATTGATGTCTTTGACAAAGTTACACTACTGCCTGCATAAGTTCTATAGTCTTGGCGTTTTATGCCTACTGTAACATCTCATAACTCACTTATTTTCTTGAAAAATATTAGTTAATCATGAGGATTGATTTCAGGTCACACAGTGGGAGTATAAAATCTAAAATCATGAAGTTAGTTTAATGTTATTTCAAGTAAATATTTTCTCTCACTTTACTTTACCATCTTCATTTAGCAGTAATACATAACTGTCGAGAAGCCAGAGTCAGGCAGCAGTAAAACAGCAATCACCACAGTGAAGAATTAAGTCCTATTACTAAACAGTTAAGAAAGTCGATTGCCCCTTGTCACAGGTGGGTTTTGGTAAAATCTAGTACCAGGCTCCTACGGCCTGGGCTGAACATTCTACAGTGCCCTACTCTTCCTTATTGAATTTGAGTAGAATATCTAACTAATAAAGTCAAAGTACCCCTTCTGTGGACAGCACCTATCATGGCCAAGGCAGCCCTGAGTGCTTTCCTCAGTTAAAAGTAGTTCCTCTTGTGGGCATATTTGCTCTTTCCTTGGTTTCCATTGTTTTGTAAAATGTCTCACGTTACTTTTTGCCCTTAAGATGGGTAAAAACAGCCTTGGCTGGTGTTGGTGGGCAAGGTGGAGGAGGAATGCGAGAGGACCTTGGCTGCATTTCTGCCCTGAGTAGGCTCAGTTTGTAAAATGATCTCAACATTGACCTGGCCAGGGGAAGCACAAGGGTGCCTGAGTCACACTCATTGTTTACCTGCCTTTTCTTCAAGATGGCCAGTCAGAAGACATTGTTACAGCTGCTGGACTCTCAACATTACTGGTTGTATTCCATTTCCATTCCCTGTTTTGTTTTGTATTTCCCCTTATCCTTGGGATCTTACACGTGTTTTTATTTGTCATGATTTGTTTGTTTTGATAGAAAGACATTAACTCTTGCACACTGTTTGAAATAGTGGTTGTGAGAAGCATGAATTTAAGACAGCTCACAATGTCTGGCTCTTCTCATGGAGATCATTGACTTCTATGCTCAAAACACCATTCTTAATTCTGCTCAATAAAATCTGTATTAATGGACTCTGTGTTTCCACAGTTATGTGAGACACTTATAAATTTTCTATCTACGGATGCTTCCTGCTAATTCTGTTTCTCTAGAGAACTCTAGTTAATACATGACCCAAGATGATGAATGATGGTGAAAATTAAAGTATAAATTGAATAGCAGTTTCTTAATTCATCTTTCAAAGAACAAGCAAAGAATAAAATTTAGGACAAACCCCTCAAAACTATTTGTCTTAACAAAGCTCATATGTTGAACTCATAATTCTAAGGTAATTGAATATATAAGATCATATTAATTTGAAAAAATCAGTGTTAGAGCTGTGCAACATTATTTGTTGTGTTTATAATTTTTAATCAGGTTCCATTACCACTTTTAGCTAAGCTATTATTTCTTCTGGTTTTGCTAAACAATCATAAACTTTTGACCTGTTTCCTTTAATAATATTAATCAGTTGATCTTTAGCTATACATTCATTCATGTCTCTTATACACATGGATGTGATTAAAAAGTCTGTTTCTTTGATCTGTTTGGTGTGTCAATTTTGCTCAGTCAGATATTCCTCCAAGACAATAGAACTAAGTGACCTTACAGGTTAAGGCTTTGCAGTTGCATTACTATTCACTATCATTTATCCAGAGGTAAGAAGGTTTGTTTTGGAGCCATAAAAAAAATTCATAGATAATCCCCAAATCAATCCCTTATGTGGTTTCTAATCCCTTTGCTTTTTTCCCTTAGTTTGTCATAGATGGGTCTCCAAAATCCCTTCTGAATGACCCTTTGTTTGCCAGATTTTCTTTTTGAATCTGCAGATTTTATTGAGATATATTTGCATACTACATATTCCATCCAAAGCATACAATCAATGTTTCACAGAATCATCACTTAGTTGTGGAGTTGAGTGCCAGATTTTAAGTACCATGGCTGTGATCCGGGGACCACAGACCTCTGCCTAATTTAGACATTATCCTCTCAAAGTAGGAAAGGTGAGTGGGGGGGGAATTAACATTAGATGTGCTTTAATTCTGTGACTAGCTCTTTGTATAAATTGCTTTATAGGATTTTCATGAGAGCTTTTTAGAGTAGATATTATCTCATTTTACTGATTCATTACATTAAGTTTCAGAGAAGTTAAGCAAAGTGCTAATGATCACAGAGCAAGGCAGAGAGGAAATTCAAATCTAGATTTGTCCATTGTTGGAAATTCTACTGCATTATCTTCAAAAGATAAACGTGTTTAGACTAGACACTTCCCCATCCTCTATGTCCTAATTCCAGTTCTTATTCATAGATTCTTATTATCTGAAGTGTGAGTCTGATAGATGTAATGGACACCAGAGGGTGAATGAAGCAAGCTTTACCCTAAGTATTTTGTGCTTTAAATAGAATTGTATCAATCAAGATGAATCTCTATCTCTCAGGGTGCAGAAGTTTGCTGAAGATAGCTAGCAAACTTTTTTTATGCCTGTAACCTTTGCATAATTATTAATGGAACTAAAATTGTTCAGTTTCAGATCATAATTTACTTAGTTACCTTAGATTTACATGGCATTTTTCATTGGGTTCTTATATAGGCAGTCAAGTAGCAAAATTCATATAGTTAGTATGGTTTTGTAGCAGGGCGCTGAATAGTGTGTTTGTCCTCTCTCCTTTTCACAACAAAGCTATACTTTCTGGCAATATTGTATGATTTGACAAAGTTTTCTACTACTATTTAAAAGGGAAATCAAATTTAGTGGTGTGGAGAGTATATGGCTTATTCAAAATCCCTCTAATTTTCTTGGGACAAATGTGAGACTCATTCCTGCTACACATCCTATTTTCTCATGCCTCTGAGTGTTCCTCGAAGTCCCCATTCTCTGGAATTCTTCGTATGCTCCCTGTGTTCCCTCTTCTGGGATAGCCTTCATGTACCCTCTCAGCACCTTTCACCAACACTCTTCTCCACTTTTAACCAAACTCCTGTGCAGCTTCAATCTCGGCTGCTTTGCAGGTCTTCTCTAAATTCCTCAGGCGGAGTTAGTCACTGTCTTTTCCACATTTCCTAACATTTTATCCTTGTCTCTTTTAGAAAATTTCTGAAAATATAGTGTAAAAATTTATTTCTATATATCTGTCTCTTCTACTCAACTTTCAACTTTTTGAAGGGACTTATTAAAGCACAAATTTGAAAAAATAGAGGCAATAGAAACAGGAAAAAATAGATTTAAAAGAGCCTAGGCATATACCTGTGTACAGATAAAAATATCTGTGAGTTGGGAGGGTCTGGAAAAGTCTTGTTTGTCCATTCACGTTTCTATACCAGTCATTGTGCTAGGTACAAAAGTTATAAGAATTAGCAATTTTTGTTATTTATTAATCAATAAATTAATAGCATGCTGCTGTATGGCTTATATAATATAAAGCAGTTTTTTCCTAATATTGAACAACCTGTAGCTCTGTTCTAAAGGAACAAAATTCTGATGCCTTTTTCTGCTGTCTTCACTGGAAACAACCTCATACTTATGTTGGTCTCTTGACACATTTGATTCTTTTTCCCAAATCATGAGTCATGGGTTGAGCTTATAAGGCCTGTATGGTATCAGAAGACGCTTCACCAGTCATGCCCTGATACGAGATCTACCACCTCAGCAATGACTGAATACCTCTACTCTCTCTCTCTCAGTGTGATTGGGCTCCGCCATAGAAAAATTAGAAAATAGAGAGAAAATGGAACAAAAAAACTATACTCTTGCAATTAAGAGATATCACTGTTCCCATGATGACATACATTCTGTCTATGATTTTCTACACAAAAATCCGCACACACACTCAAATTTTTCCAAGACCAGGGTAACACTATATATTTGAGAAATTTATCTGCAATATGCGTATGTTTTAATGATGACATAATATTTCTTACATGGGCAGTCCATAAATTATGTTAATATTTACCAAGTGTTACATTGATGGTAATAGCGTATTGCTGAAAATACCCTATTATTGAATACTTTCCTATTTCCAACTTTTTGCAAGTGTAAAAAAGAAACCAAGAGGCTATAGATTCATAGTGTATTTTTCCCCTATTTTTTTTCCTTAGAGTATACTGTTAGAGGTACTGCTAGATAAAACAGCATGTGCCTCTTGCCAAATTATACTTAAAAAAAAAATGCTCATTTGTACCTTTCCAGTGCATGTTAACATTTTATTATTCTTTTTAATCTTCACTCATCCAATAAAAATATTCTTATTATCCAATCATTGAAGTTAACCCAAAATCTTTATTGAAATATGTGTATAGAAAATATTTGAGGCTATTTACTTTCTTACTTAAAGAAAAGTGTTTAAGAGTGCCTAAGCCAGGGAGCAAAGGCATGCTCTGCTCTTGAATTGCATGATTACATGGTCCACTCCACCCTAGGGTCACTTGTTCAATACCTGCTCTTCACATTCACATTTTAATTTCAGTTCTTTGCTGGCAGTTTTCCAAACCTCATACTTAGACGCTAGTGCCAATTATTTACTACTTAGCATTCCTTCAACTGTATCTTCTTTCTATTTGGAGTAAGTTGAATGTTAAGGTGTTTTCAGCATATCTTATGTATGTAAACAATGTTGAAATTAATGTTTAAGGAAAAGAGTTGTTACTTAGTAGTTTGCATATGATATCTGTATAGGTTTGTACAAATGCAAGTATATATTTAAATGTTTATAGTGTGCTTAAAGGCAAAGTGATATAAATAAAAGGTAATAAACTCATGATAAAGAAATTTTTTGCTAGGATACCATGCAATAGAAGTGAAATGTACTTTTACACCACAAATGGTATCAAATTCTCAACGATAAATCAATGAGAAAATTTATAAGCAAGAATAACTCAGTACAGAATTAGATCAACTACTAACTTCATCTCAGTATAATACTACTGAAATGACTACAGGGAAATATCATTCTTTTCCTAAGCTGCCTTACTTAACCAAGACATGCAGAGCTCAGGTAATCTGATCTTTGTAGCTGTGACTCAGTTCTCGGGTTTTCCCTCTAGGTGTTCTTTATAATGAATGTCACTTAACCAAGGCTCAGTAGGATTTATTGGATTCCCAGATTGCCATTCTTAGAATCTGCTGCCCAGTGAAGGATTGCACAAAAATACCACTAATGATGCACAACCTCCATTATCCTGTTAGCTGGTATCAACTCATTTCTTATTCTAAAATTGAATGACTTGTTTCTTCATAGTTCATGTTTCTAGAGTGAGCAGAAGGTGCGCTGCTGAAATTTCATACCCACCAACAATCGTCATTTTAAATATATCCACAGCAGTGTGAGTGTAGTGTGTTACACAGCATTTTGTTTTAATTAGTGACTCCTTAGAGGATGCCAATATCTTCAGTGATGAATTTCCCTCTGGAAAATACTTCATTTAAAAGAGTTTTGCTTTTCCTTTTTGTTATTAATTGAAATTTCTTGAAAATGTTAGGGATACTGATTATTTTCTCTAAATCTTTGCCAACTGAGAGTTTTAGAATATCATTCTTGATTTTTTTCTTTAATAATAGAAAATAATGTTCAATGTCTGGTAGACCTACAATTCTGCTACAGAAATGAAAATTAATCTCAAGTGTAAAAGAGTAGGCAAAGCTATTTTTGGAAATACTTCTTATATGGCATTTGCAAAATTGCTGGTAACATTTAAAAAAAAATTCCAGCAGAGAAGACATAGAGATTTTAGTTAGAATATCTGGGACTATAGAACTTAAAACTTTCTTTAAAATATAAAGAAAGAAGATGAACCCTGATATTTTAACTATTTTAGCTGCATGGTGAAATACCTGGAAAAGAAAAAAAGAAATCCTGGCATATTATTTTCTTTCCAGAAGTTATAATGTATTAACTTCTGTTAAACATTTCAAGAAACATGAATTTTGAAAAAAAAAAGATCAGAAAAATTTTTAAGTTATGACACTATAATATAACCAAGCAGGGCCTCTTCCTCTCTTGCTACCAATTCCATTGTTCTAGGCTTGGAAGAATTACCCCCTCCACATCCCCACTCCCTCCTTAATATTAAT
This sequence comes from Tamandua tetradactyla, assembly GCF_023851605.1. Classification (NCBI taxonomy): domain Eukaryota; kingdom Metazoa; phylum Chordata; class Mammalia; order Pilosa; family Myrmecophagidae; genus Tamandua; species Tamandua tetradactyla. Next base: position 133,756,762 of record NC_135329.1, on the reverse strand, counting down.
TCAAGTGGGAAAAAAGAGATCTTGGGGTTTTGTTATTTTTATTTATTTTCATTTCTTTTATTTGAACATATCTACTAATGAATTCAAATATTGACTGGTTAAACTGTAGCAGCTTATATGCAATTCTATAACCAGAGATGAAATAAACAATAGAGTATGAGTTGAGCATTTTAAATGACATTAATAATAACTATTATTTATTGAGTGCCTTACCATGTATCAGAATTCTTTCAAAGTCTTCATGTTATTTCTTATTGAACCCTCACAGCATCCTATGGAGTAAGCATTAGTATTAGTCCCCATTTACATAAGGAAATGATGAGGTTAAATAACTTTCTCAAGGTCAAACAAGTAGCACATAGCAAAGCTACAATTTAAACCCAGACTATCTTCTTTCAGTGCCTGTGCCCTCAATGCTTCACCACTTCATTCTTTCCTACTCCATTCATGTGTGTGCACACAGTATACACGTGTGAAATCAGGCCCTATATTGAAAGAATATGAATAATTTTTTAATTGGGGGCATTTAAATGTTTTTAGGTCCAAAGACTTCTCATCTTCTTTTCTCAAATGCAATTAAACAAAATCCTGCCTCCTGCCATGTTGGCGAGTGGGTTCTACGCCTTTGGGACCACGATCTAATTCTCCTTCAGAGGCTGCAAGCATTATGTTTTCTTATATCTTCCATTGTATTTCCATTATATTTTCAAACAGACAATGTAGGTCTTAGAGAGAATTTAAATTCATTTCTATATCCCCAGTGCCTAGTGCGGTGCCAGGCATAGAGAAGCTGCCCACCAAATAATTTATTTTAATAAACAAAGCAATTGGAACATGAGGCAAATTCTCTTCACCAAGCTGGCATTCTACCTGTCAGTTACTTCAGTGACAACATGGAACTAGCTTCTTGCCTAAAACCTGTTTTAAAATGATGATAAAGAGGCATTGTGGTTTTGGAGCCAGGTTGCCTGAGTCTAGATCCCCGCTAGGACAGATATGCATTGTGGGGTCTTCCACAAGCTACCTGACTTCCCTGTCTTCAGTGTCCACGTTGATGGGTCCCATAGTTCATTTGTGGGGGCTGAGATTATAAAAGCAATTACAATAGCACCTGGTACTTAGTAAGTGTAATATTAACTGTCAACAAATAAAACAATATGAAAAGGAAAAATATGTGAAGAGGAAAAATACAGACTAAGTTGATATGCTTACTGAGTGTTGTTCACAAAAGGAAATTTGGAGCCACATGTGTGACTGAGTAAAAATATGTGAACCAAACTTTGACGTCAGCAGGAAAAAGGAGAAATCAGCAGTATTTCTTAAAAATTTAAAGTGTCAAATACCAGGAACTTTATCCTGGAGACTGTGGCCTCAACCAAATTCTATATAATTTAGTTTACTTTTTAGACTTACTTTGAAATGCAGAAACTCATTTTAGGTGAGAGTACCCTGAAAATTCCAGCATCTGGACGACTTGCGCTCTTAAAATTCTTCTTTGCACAGCTGTCTTTCAGTTATATCGTAACCGAAAGTAACTTTCCAATGAAAGTACTCCAGAAACCATTGCCTATTGAAAGTGACAGTTCCTCCAAGCCACAGAAGTGAGTCCCCCTCTTACCTTAGAGGGAGTCAAGATAAATCTTGTTTAAAGTGAAGATGGGCAATTAATTGAAACCTACTATTTGAAGAAAATACAGATATAAAATACCCAATATAGGCATCATAGCTAAGGTTACCATATAATTCATTATCCAAACCAGGATCCTTTTTAGAGTGAAAGAAGAAGTTAATAATTACACCAAAGCAGCAGGAAAAATCCTGGGCTGTCCTAGGCAAACCAGGATGTTCGGATACTCTAAATACAATCTGTCTCTGGCAATATATATCAGGCTGTAGTACAGACTTCTCACAGACATATATTAGTCTCCCCAAACTGGTGAGTTTAAAAATGCATCCACTCATTCTTGTAATGCCTAAAATGCTTACTCTGTAGACCATGACAGTATCTTGCAATCTGGAGACATGTCAAAATTCTAAAGAATGCATTGCACTTGCTGACCTCTTTGAAATAAGACTACAAATGAATCTCTCCATAAATAACATTTTGAAGTTTCTTAGTATAGGTAATTAAACTTAACTGTTTTGTGGAATACAGTGAGTCATAAGAACAGCAATAGACAAAAGGTAAAAAGATTGAGTTCATTATTAAATGTGAACATCCCTTTGAAAGCCAATAGATAGCCTGGGTGTGCATAGGGTGAAAACACAGGCATATTTTTTTCCCTGGCTTCTCTATTAGGCCTTAGTCAAATTTATTAGTCTACTTGTAATCCTATGATAAACTTATCCTTGCTTTATTTTAAAAATTTGTTCTTGTAAAGAATTTACAAGATACATTAAATAGGAGGGACGAGTCCAGAAAAGTTAAGGCAGATAACATTAAAACAGCAAGATATCAACATTCTAATAAAAGCAACCAAAGAATAGATGGATGAACAAATAAGGAATTCAGATTTGGCATACATAGTTAACATATTAGACCACGTGACATTAACAGAAATTGATCTCTCAAAATTTGAAGAAAAAAAAATGTAGAAATCAAAAGCCAAAATTAAGAAGTAAGAATTTTTTTAGAAGAAAGTTAAATGAAAGTGGTACAGCTGGTAATTTCATATTGTTTGTATTCTTCCAGATCCAGTCCAAACATAAGGGAAAATTATCTTTGTGAAAATTTAGGTTTGTAAACAAATTTAGCATTTCAGTGATACAATCCAAAAGGCAAAAACATAAACTATGGATTACAGTAATTATAAATCTGCTCCTTTCCTCCCAGATTCAACTATTCCTTTTAAATTATCCTTTATTGTTGAGGTCATTGTGAATGATGAAAGCATTACTTAAGAAATGTGGGCAAAATAAATAGAGGTACGAGAAATTACACCCTCCACACTTCCCTGTCTGTTGTCCTGCTAACTATTGGCCTCCCTTCCACTTTATATTTGCTAAATAAAAGTTCATGGAATAAATAAATACCTGAGTAAATAAATTGTAGAATGCATATGAATATGTGGAGATGGAAATCATATTGTGGGTGGTCATAATTTCAGTTGGAAAATGTTTCCCTCTTTTAATGAACTAGGATGAAAACAAACAGATTCTCATTCAGCTTTACTTTCAAATTAGCTTTAATGAAAGTTACTCACAGAAATGAGCAGCACATGATATTCTTCCTTTGTGAGCCATTTCTTGTCCTCGCTGCCCCCCTACATTCTTCCTCACTTTCTTATCTCAAGAAAGCCTTGTTTTGCGTCAATTAGATAGAGACATGGGTGGTAGAAATCCTTGGCAGTTCAAAAGCAAAATTTACTACTATCATCTAAGCAATAAGGTAAACACGATTCTTGCAAAATGAGAGAATGATCCATTATATAACTTTGCTATTATTATTTTAATTAAAATTTTTATTTTGAAAGATAGACCTATAGGAGAGCTGTAAGAATATTACACTGAATTGTCCTGTAATGATCACATATATTCAGCCATTGTTTGCTCTTGGCCACATTTGCTCTATTTCTCTTTCTTTACATTTATGTATGTATTATAAATTTATATAGATATATATTATACACACATTGCTATTTGTGTCTGTTTATTTATTATTTTGCTAAGGCATTTGAAAATTATTTAGAGGCCATGGCTCTTCATCCCTAAATATTTCAAACTTTTATCTCCCCAAATCAAGGACATTTTTTATATAACTACAGTGTAATTATCGAATTCAGGATAATTTACACTGATACAGTATTATTATCCAGGAAAATTCTAAATATGCCAACTGGCCCTATATTGTCCTTTAGATCAATTGTTTATAGCAATTTAATATTTAATTCAGTACCGTGCATTATAGCTATTAGTCACATCTCCTTTAAGCTGATCAATTTATTATCAACCTTTCTTGTCTTTCATTATGTTGATAGTTAATGATATAGGCTATTTTGTAGAATATTCAATCTGGATTTGGTTGATAAAGCTTCATAGCTTTGTTCAAGTTATAGATTATTTTTGGATATAATATGTAAGTGATGTTGTGTCTTTCTCAGAACATCACCAGAAGCACCTGAGGTTAGTTTGTCACATTATTGGTGATATTAAATTTGATCATTTCTTGTACCCTTTTTATTATATGCTTTGGCAATTCAGATGTCCTATTAAAAAGTAAATTAGGGCGGGCCGCGGTGGCTCAGCGGGCAAAGTGCTTGCCTGCTATGCCGGAGGACCTCGGTTCGATTCCCGGCCCCACCCCATGTAACAAAAACGGAGAAACAGAATACAATAAAACAAGAAAATGAAAAAAAAAAAAAAAAAAAAAAAAAAAAAAAAAAAAAAAAGTAAATTAATTTTTTGTGCTTAAAAGTGACTGATGTATACTAGCAACAAAATGAAATTAAATAAATCAGCATCAAAACTTTGAATGCCTAAGAATAAATTTAACAAAAACCACGAGACATCCATGTCAAAACAGCCACAAACATTGTTAAGAGAAGGTGAGGAACAAATAACTAAACGGAGAAGTAGTCTGTGTTCTTGAATTGGAAGTGTCAATATTGTGAAGATGTCTAGACTTTCTAAATTGATCTGTAATCCTAACCAAAATCATAGCAGATCTTTTACTTTTATAAGTAAAAAAAGAAACAAAAAGTAGATCTTGACCCCTATATTATTCTAGAAACAAAAATTAATTTGATGTGATTTATAGGCCTGAATATAAAAGCTAAGATTATAAAACCTCTAGAAGAAAATAGAAAAATATCTTTGTAACCATGGGTGGGCAAGGATTACTCATAAAGGTATAAAAAAGACACTAACCAAAAAGTAAAAAATGGGGCGGGCCGCGGTGGCTCAGCGGGCAAGAGTGCTTGCCTGCTATGCCGGAGGACCCCGGTTCGATTCCCGGCCCCAGCCCATGTAAAAAACAAACAAACAAACAAAATATAATAAAACAAGAAAATGTTTAAAGATGTTTCCCTTCCTTCCATCCTTCCTTCCTTCTCTGTCTTTCCTTCCTTTCCTCCCTCTCTCTAAAAAAAAAAAAAAAAAGTAAAAAATGATTTATTGCTTACCATCAAAAGTATAAACCTATGCTTTTCAAAAAAATACATTAAGAAAATGAAAATTGGGAAAATTTATATTTTGATGAGTGCATTTCCTAATATAACTTATGTGGACAGCTTAATTGAGCACCATAAGTACATGAAACCTTGAGTAGGGCATGAGATTTTGTTGGTTTGTCCAGAGTGATGCCCCGATAAATCCCAGTGTGATTTGAACAGTGAATAAAAAAGTATTTGCAAAGTCCCCTTCGGGGAATGGTGAGAAAGGGGGAAAATTCAGCTTCCCCAAGTTGAATTCTTGATATTCTCACAAGCAGTGGGGACAGTCAAAGCAATAGGCTGAGCCCTCAATGTTGGGGTTTGTTAAAAAGAAAAAAAGAAAATGAAAATTGACAGACTAAGGAGAAATATTACCAATGCATTTCTTTAACCAAGGACTTCTGTATGTGTGCATTCCTACAAATCAGTAATGAAATGACAACCCAATTACAAAAGTGGCAAAAGAAAGATAAAGTTAGTCAATAAGCACATGAAAAGGGAAATGTGGTTTAAACCAAAATAAGGTACCATTTAAAACCCATCAGAATAGATAAAACTAAAAAGACTAACCACACCAATTGTTGGTAAGGATGTTGTGCAACTGAAACTCTCATACCTTGCCAGCAGAATTACAAAATGTTAAAACCACTTTGGAAAAATGTTGGATGTCTTATTATAAAATTAAACATACACTCACCTTCGGATCCAGCAAGTCCACTTGTAGGTATTTTTCCAAGAAATGAAAAAATATATGTCCAAAAATTGATTTATATAAAATGTTTATAGCAGCTTTGTTTATAATAGCCCCAAATCCAAAACAACTCAAAATATCCAGCAGCAGGTGACGAGGTAAACAAATTGAGGAATATCCATGTAATTGTATACTGGTCAGCAATAAAAAATTATTAAGTTGGTGAGATAAGAAGCAACATAAATGATCCTCAGAAACCTTATGATGAAAAAAAATCAGAAACAAAAGGATATGTACCATATATTTCCATTTATATAAAGTTCAAGATTAGCAAAAACTAATCTCTCGTGATAGGTATATTAGAGCAATTGTTGCTTGTGGGGAGGAGGGACTGACTGGCAAGGAACACACAGAAACTTTGGGGAGTGATGGGTAGTTCTACATCTTGAGTAGCGTGCTCATTATATGAGTGCATACGTTAGTCAACGTCAACCAATTGCACCTTAAATTTGCTTTTCATTTTACATGAATTTACCCCAATTTAATAAAGCCACTCTTTACTTTGAGAATCAGATTATTATTTCTACAACCATACAATCATCACAAGACTTCAGTGAGACTTAAGTGAACACATCAAAGGAAATATGTTTTTAAAATTCTAGACGCTCACTTTAGCATTAGGAGAATTCGCGTTATATTCAATTTTCTGCTGCTTGAATCTTTGTCACAGCAATAAAAATTTCATTTTCTATCATTTTTCAGAAATGTTAAAGTTGAAAGATATTATAAATATTGTAAATTACCTGCGAAGATTTTCATGCTTTAAGAAATAATGTTTGCACACACTGATTAGCAACTAGTTTTGTTCCTTTTTCCCAGTTCCCTCTCAGATTTTAGCAATGGCTCAAAGGAGCTAAATATTTTATTTTATGATATTTTGGCTTATATACCACCCACGCTCAACCCTTGTGACAGTAGTGAATTGTCACTTTAAATCCAATATTTTACCCTTTTAAAATTATATCTAAACCGATTGCATCTAATTCTTTTCTATATTCATAAATCGTATCTCAGTTTTGTTTTAGGGCATTATTTTTATTCTTAAGTGGCAAATAGGTCTTCGATAATCTGTGAGCCCTTCAGGGTAGGGTGCTTTCTATTGATTTCTGCGTAATTTTCAAGATTCTATTATGGGAAAGGGTAGAAAATGACCATTTTAATGAGAGTTCATTTTTCTTTGATGCAGAATCAAAGAGTGTTACTAAAATAAAACATGGTTTATTAAAGAAAGGAAGCTGGACTGATAGGAAGGATTTCTGTGGGATGACTGATTTCAAAATAGGACTTTTTAATCTGTAAAATAAAGGTTGTGAGAAATTTTAATTGTGCAATCCAAAAAAAGGCATAGACATGCTGTTCCTGTATAGGGATGCTTCTCCTCTTCACCAAATTCTGAAATCTAGAATGAAATAACTTTTCCTGAAAATTGAAAGAAAGCAAGCATGTTTAAATATATAGCTTTGGAATGATATGGCTGTCCCCAAGAGATGGGATTGGTTAACTATATAAAAAAATCTGAAAAGAAGTATGTATTTATGGCAGCTACAGCTATGACAGCATGTGTGAGGTGCAAGCCTAACATTTTCCTGACTTCTGAGGCTGGCATAAAGTGCAATGAGGTCTTCTCAGTGACCATCCCTTTGCCATCCAGTATGCATATGCCATCAGGGCATTCTGACCCAAGGGTTGTGTTTCACACTGTCTTTTATTCTTCTTTGTGTTTCATAGCTTCAAAATTAATTCTAAATCATATCGGTAACCTAGTGGACATATAATTGGATTATTTCAAAACATTTTTCTACAATAGAATGTATACTCACGTTTATCATCATGAGAGTTTGAACTGCATCCTAATTATCTTGTTGGTTGATAAACTAAAGCTTATTGAGTACATATTTGTGTCTTTATTGGGGATACTGTTCATGTATCTCATTTTTTACTATTAGAATTCTGATTACTTGTAACTGTTTGCAATCTTTAATACTTCACTAGTTACACAGAAGGCTTCATTTTAACGATTTTGTTGTTCTGTTTATAGATGGAACAACCAATTTACAATAAATTGGAGGGTAAGATAACTTTTAAGTGTATTAAATATAAGATTATAATTCATGATCTTTAGCTATGGGATATTTGGGAAGTTTATTTCAATAAAATTTATGGAAAATCATGATTTTCAGATTGTAAAGAATAAGCTCCTGCTAGCTACTCAGTTATTGAGGGAGGCAGAAAAATGCAAACAGAAATCAAGAGGCAAAAAAAATATATATGTAGATGGGAAGGTTCAGATGTTGAAAAAAAAACAGGGAAATGAAAAGAAAATATATATGTGGGAATATAGTGAAGGGTGTGTATGGTAGGAAAACTCCTACAAGGAAATTGAGGGAATAATTGAAAGAAGAATATTAAACAAGAGAGCTATGAGCTTCCTGCCTTCCAAAGAAAGCATACCAATGAAATTTCTGACAGGCATAAGTTCAAGAGGGTTATCAGAGGCTGGACACCGAGATCCTGGAAGGATCAATTCTTCAGTGTGAAGGGTATTTATTTCTTAGATCTGTTTACTGTTCTATTTGTAGCTGAGCTAAGGGTGATGAATAATGGATAACATGACACCCTAATTGTCTCTGTAATAAAGGCAGCAGCCCTGGAATTCTTTATATCTTATGAGAATCATATATTGACAGTTACACAGATGAAAGAGCTTCCACTCTATAGATAACAGGTGTTTGTTCCAGAACAGCAGATTTACAGTTCCAGAAGTAGAAGTTAATATTTGGGGTCTTTTATGCCTTCTATACATAATCTCCTTGGTAAAGTAACCCGATTAAGCCTCAGAGGTTAAAAAAAAAGAAGAAGACAGTGATAATGACATTTCCACCCTTAAGTCAATTTTAAACAATATTATCTAGAGGTGAATTGTGGCAGAATCACCACATTTTAAAACCGTAAGGAGCAGGAATCCCCTATTATGCTTTCTAGGAAGTGGGCCTATGGTTTCTGGCCCGGTGGAGGTGCTTCGAAAATGCTGAACTAACCAGCATCTTGCTTCTTCTCACCTTCCTTCTTTCTTTGAAAAAGGCTTTATTTTTACAAATATTGAAATCAAGGCCAGGCAACTTGCCCAAGGTCACTTGGCATCAGGACCAGGGTCCACATTTTCCAGGTCTACCACAGGGCTGCATTCCCCATTAGGTAGTGAAGGCATTGGCTTCTAGCTCATGCTCTCAAACAAGCAATATTCCGACAAGAATCAATGAAGATTTGGTTCCCTTTTCTTGGAAATGAGAAGCATTCTCTGCCTGAATTTCAAATCCTCATTTCTCATTACCCTTTTATTCCTCATTGAACATTTCATTGGTTCTTGTGCTTTTTAAACAACCTTTCATAAGTCTTAATTCCCAATACAACACACGAAGTGCATGAGTCTATAAATTGATTTAAACCCCTTAAGAAGGGATGGTACTCTTTTGTAATGTATATTAAAATAGTAAGCCATCACTATTATCCATAAAATTATATTGAAATCTTCTAAGATGGGAATTTACATTTCTTTTAAGCATCTACAAGGGTATTAGAAATGGAATGGTATAAAAATCTGTTTGGATTGGTGACTTTGGCTTATTTTGCCTTATAGAGCTCTTGCAGATAATTTTGGGACATGTTTGCATCCACAAAAAATACAAACATCATACAGACTTACCAATGCTATGGAGACAATACATGGAGAAAAGAAAACATTAGATAACAGTGCAATCTAGTTATAGCTATTGTTTTGGATTTTGTGTGTCTGTTTGTGCATTTGTTTTCCCAAGTAGAGTTTCAAAAATTGATGTTGAATGCAATCCTTAGAGAATTCTTCCTATCCAAAACATCATCAGCCTGCTAAACTATGATCAGTGAATGCCCTAGAACTCTCTGTTCTGCCTAGGAGGATGCTGGTAGTAGGACAATTATAGAAACCCTAGTTAATGATATTTTCATCCTGCATTCTCTTTCCTGCTGATTTGCATAGTTAACTTGCCCCATTTTGGAAAATAAGGAAACATTCAAATTTTTAAAACATTATCTCTTGAGAGAAGTGTTTGGTCAGAGTCTTGAAAATACACATTTTCAATTGCCACTACCTTCTTTTGTTAGATGATGTCTTTGCTACTTTGAGATTATAATTGTGTATATATGCTGTTGAGGTATTTCTGCCTCCATTTAAAAAATTAAATTATAGTACTGAGAGTCATGCATTCTAGTTTACTCAATGATTTCGGTCTCTATGGTCTGTTTCTTCAAATCATTTTCTTAAAAGTTTCTAATAGCAGATGGTCAAATTAGGTGAAGAAACATTTACCATTCAATAACTCCCCCCATTTCACTTTATGCCATAGTTGAAAGTCTTTGAGAAATTCAGTTCTTATTACTCATTTTCCTCAGGAACTATTTAAAACACAGTATAGCTGCAACTAAAATGCATGTAGAGTATGTAAGAAGATAAAGATTCCTCAAGTTGGGTATTCTCGTAATGACCTGGCAGATGCTTTTGCATACATGAGGGAAGGGGTAAAATAATTGACCTGTAGACATGGGCTTAGATGAAAGAGACTACCAGTCAGAAAGTACACCGCCTGGGATGGTGGGAGCTGGCCGGAGCAGGCTGGAGTGAGTCCTGGACGTTCCTGACCAGCCAGGAATAACCCTGTGGTGGCTGGATGGTGCCACGGTCCGTAGGTCTGATGCAGCCAGGATAATGGTGGGCAGTATTCAGGAGATGGGGCTTAGTGCTGTTTTAAGTGTTCAGATGTATTTGATGACATTTTGAGATTTTTATCAATGAGTACAGCTATATTGGATGTAATGACAGAATTAGCACGTAGGTATATAACACACATGCCTTACCATTACATATTATTTATTGCATATATATATATATATATATATATATATATATATGTTTTGTTTTTTTTTTTTAGTGTGGACACAATAACTAGGGTGCCTACCTGGTTTAAGCCTAGATTGAGAGGAAACTATTAATTATTAGTGAAGTCCAATATTATCTCCTAATATTCATTAGGATTCTAGGGTTCCACCAGGATTTTCAAAATTCCTTGAAATGGAAACTACTTGTGACTGTATAGTGTTAAGAGATTTTCATTCTTGAATGCAGCCAAAGGTGGTGTCTCCATTAACCAGGCTTGGTGTGGTGGTTTTCTTTCTCCATTATGAAAGCAAATTAACTAAAGTGGTTATAGAGGAGTAGGTTTACTTATTGAGAGGAAATGCAGAAGATTATACCACCCACACATGAAATAATGTTTTTATATTTCAAATACTTTTTGATCATGAATATATTGACAGGATGATTCAAAAAATTTTTTTTAGCTTTTTTTGTGAATCATTCTGTCATGTTCACTTAGAAGTTTCTTATTAAGTGAAAAGCAATCTTGGAATAGACTGGTGATATTACTGATAATACATTTCACTACAAGTTTGATTTCTCCTAAAGTTCTAAATAATGTTATGGCATGCTGTATTAAATGATTCTGTCATATTTGCTGCACAAAATTTCAAATGAGAATTTAAATATTAAAGTCAATTTTTCTTAATTGGAGACTTAAGAGAAATTATACACTTAAGAGTTTGGGTAAACCATTAAATTTTTAAAACTGTGTGAGCTGTGGTTGATAGTGAATAGGAAATTTTCTCAGTGTTTTTATAGCTTTTCTTACCAACAATTGGGGAGGAGTGAATGATGGGTGTAAAGTGCTGATCTAAAGGTTTTAGAAGTTTCACCAAGTTTTAATGAGACTTACCAATCACTCCCGATAGCAGCTTGATCTTTTACAGCCATACTAATAAAGTTTTTCTTCTACAGAGTTCAGTGATACCATATTGTGTTAAAAAATAGAGAAATGTACATGATGAGGAAGATTGTTTTAACAAGGGGAAAGAGTACAAACTGGGCTTTAATTTTCATCCATGATTGTCTTACATTTCTTTGAATTTAAAGATTGAGGTGTGTCAATTATTCTCAGGCCCAGTTGGGTTCTGGGCAGCAAACGTCACTTTTTACACTGCCACTTTTCTGACTTGTCCTCTCACCTTCAGCATTTTCAGTCTTCTGTCTCCATTGTCTTCGTCCTGCCTGACTTTTTGAACATGCAAACATATTTCCTAAGTTTCAGATTGGAATATAGAGGAGATACGTTATTTTCTCATTGGTTACTTTCTGATTTCTGTCCCTTTCCATGTAAAAGTTATTAGACTTGCTTTTCTTACTTTCTATCTGCATTTTCTTACCACCCTTTCTATGCTCAAGCCCCATAAATCTGTTGAATACCAGCTGTTTTGGTTTGTTAAAGCTGACGGAATGCAATATACCAGAAATGGAACAGCTTTTAAAAAGGGAATATATAAAGTTTCAAGTTTACAGTTCTAAGGTTGTAAAAATATCCAAACTAAGGCATCCAGAAAAAGACACCCTGAATCAAGAAAGGGCCAGTGAAGATTTGGGGTTTCTCTGCCAGCTGGGAAGACACATGGCAAAGTCTACTAGCTGTCTCTCCTGGCTTCTTCAAACGGCTTCCCTGGAGGAGTTGTCTTTCTGCATCTCCAAAGGTCTCTGGCTGTGTGGGCTCTAAAGCTTTTGCCAAAATGGTTCCCTCTTAAAGGACTCCAGTAAGCAATCCTACCTGGAATGGGTGGAGACACATCTCCATGGAAACCACCTAATCAAAAGTTCCTACCCACAATTGGGTGGGTCACATCTCCATGGAAACAACTTAATCAAAAATGTCTCACACTGCAGTATTGAATCAGGATTAAAGAACATAGGTTTCCTGGGGTACACAACAGCTTCAAACCAGCACATTCCACGTTCTGGATCCCCAAAAGACATGTTTTTTCCATATACAAAATGTATTCCATTATAGCAGTACAAAGCTTTAGACCATTTCAGTAAAAATACATATAAAATCCAAAGTCAGAAACAGCTCAACATCTCATCAAATCAGTTATAGGCATGGTCTGTCCTAAGGCAAAAAATTCTCCTCTGGTTGTGGACCTGTGAAACTCATAACAAGTTATCTGCTGCCAGTGTGGAACAGAGGGACAGATTAGGATACATGCTCCCATTTCCATAGGGAGAAATTGGAACACAGGGGTCACTGAACCCAAAACTTCCATAAATCTGCAGGGCAAACTCCATTAGATTTCAAAGTCTGAGAGTCATTTATCTTCAGGGCTTTAGATAACATCAGCCCCACCCTTTCTAAGGGCCTATACAGTGACCCTGCTCCTTCCAAATGCTGGGGTAAGAGTTATAGCACCGGGGCGCATTGAAGGGATCAGCTTTCTCTAGGCTCCACCTTCTTCAAGCTTTGGGACAACACACGATCTCTGCCATCTCCAGGACACATGATCAACCCCTCCAGAACAATGGGGTGGCAGCCAGGCTCCCCCCAGTCCCTGGTTTATGTGCTCCATCCTCTCCAAGTCCTGAGATGGCAAAACTGTTCCTGAGAATTGAGGGGAAGGCCTGCCCTCTACCTTTGGGTGCAGACTCACTGTCACCAAGTGTGTGGGTGGGTCTGCTCTTCTGGCCCAGAGTTTCTTGGCTTCAGGCCTTAGCTTCCATAGTTGTGCCTTAGAAGTCATTTTTAGTTCAGTCTGTCCCTTTTCTGTCCCTTTTAGTCCAGACTGGGAGTAGTTCCATTTATACAGATCCCTCAACACACTTGTTGGTTTTCTATGTAGTAGGTGGGGATCATAACCATCAGACAATAGAACTTTCCACAATACTTTCTTGGATAACACCATCTCTAAACCTGACTTCTTCTGAAATGGTTGACTGGTTCCATGTTTGGTTAAATCCTCACATGGGGCACTATTCTCTGGGCTTTCCCTTTCTTGAGGCCCAGAATTTTCTAGACCATAAATTTCTGGTTTCTTTTTACCCAAGAGTTCAGTTCACAGCTTATCTCTTTCCTGTCACATTTCACTATAAGCTGCAAGGAGAAGCCAGGCTGCATTTTCCACATTTAGTTTGGAAATCTCTTCAGCTAAGTACTATGGCTCACCACTTTTAAATTATAACTTCCTTGCAAAATCAGGGCACAGTTTGACTAAATTCTTCAACACTTTAAAACAAGAATTGTCTTCCTTATAGTTTGCAATAACATGTGCATTATTTCTATCTAGGGCCTTATCAGAAGTATCTTTGGAGTCCACATTTCTACCAAAAGTCTCTTCAAAGCATTCTAGGCCTTCTCTATCAAGCTTCTCACAATTCTTCCAGAATCTTCCCCTCATCCATTTAAAAAGTTGTTCCAACATGTTTGGTATTTGTAAACTACAACACCCCACTTCTTTGGTGTCATAGTCTTTTTTTTTTGTTTGTTTATTAAAGCTGCCAGAATATAATATACTAGAAATGGAACAGCTTTTAAAAAGGGAATTTATTAAGTTGCATGTTTATAGTTCTAAGGCTGAAAAAATGTCCAAACTAAGGCATTCAGAAAAAGATAATTTGACTCAAGAAAGGGTCAATGATCACTTGGGGTTTCTCTTTCAGCTGGGAAGGCAAAGTCTGCTAGCTGTCTCTCCCAGATTCTTTCAAATGGCTTCTCCAGAGATATTTTCTTTCTGCATGTCCAAAAGTCTCTGGCTGTGTGCACTCTAAAGCTTTCTCTAAAATGTTTCTCTCTTGAAGAACTCCAGTAAGCAATCCTACCGTGTATGGGTGGAGACATATCTCCGTGGAAACCTCCTAATCAAAAGGACCCACCCATTCCTACCCACAATTGGGTGGGTCACATCCATGGAAACAACTTAATCAAAGAGATCCCAGCCTGAAATATTGAATAAGGATGAAAGAACATGGCTTTTTGGGGTACACAACAGTTTTAAATCGGCACACCAGCTATACTACCGAAGGTCACCAAAGATATCTCCTCTGCAAGGTCATCCAATTCTTTACAATATACTCGGGTCAGCTCTTCTTTCCCATCTTACTTGATATTACAATGATTTTGTAATATCAAGTTGCTTCTGTGATTTGCAACTTCTACTATTTTTGGATTTTAATTCTTTATTTTATTGAATCATCATCTGTAGTTTTTCTCATTCCTACCTGTAGGACTGTTTCTTCACCCACAGTTAAGTGCCTTATTTCTTAATACCTAATAATTATTTGAGTTGAACTGCCAAATTAACTTTGCCCAAGTCTTATTTATCTTATCATCAAGTCCTCACCCTAAATTTGTCTTGTTGACAGATACCATTCTTCTTTGCACACAGGATCATAATTTTCATGTTCTTTCTGATTTATTCCTTCAATTCATCCTTTATGTAGTTAATAGTCACCCTGTTGATTTGAGCTCTGGAAGGCCAATCCCTCCTTTTCCTTTTTTTCTACCCATAGCAAATATCTTGATCTAGATGCCCTTCACCTCACTTACTGTGACTACAATAGTCTCCTTGTTGTCCTCACTCAGGTGAGTCTCTTCATCCCTCCACATATCCTGCATTCACTGTCAGTCTAATCTCACTTTCAATACATCCTTTTTTTCTCAAAATCCTTAAAAGCCTCCCATTTCTGCCTATTGTCTAAATACTAGGCTGATGTGCTGTTTCAAAGTCTCCTGTAAATTAACTCTATTCTGCCGCTTGATGTTTCTCAAACATTTTTGACAATGGCCAGAAAAATATACTGTAACCTAGAATGCATGAAAGCATGCACACACACATGCACACACACTGCACTGCACACTACCATAATTGAAACAAGTTTCCTGAAACAATATTTACACTTACTATGTACAGTACCCTCTTGTTTTCCTATATTATCTCATTGTTTCCTTTACCATATGAAGTTCATGATCCCCCAAATTTATTCCTGTCATCATGACCCCATTGTTTGAAGTAGCTCAACTTATCTGTTCTTACATCTCTTGGCACTCCATGTCCTCTTCTTTGCCTAGAAAAGTGCATCCCTGCCCTACAAATAAACATGCACACCAGTTTCTGGGTGTTCATTTGTGAGGTTCCATTCAACTCTCTTCTAATCATGAAGACATCCCTGCCTGCTTCAGCTCTTGAAAATCCCATTTCTATGAAGGGCAGCACTTCTAATCTGTCTCATACAAAATGACCTTTAACCATCTGCTGATTTTGTAATGGTTTTATAATAGAAATAGTTTTATCTTTTCTGACCATCTGTTTTGTAAATTCATTAAGAATAGCACTATATTTCCTATAGCATTTTAAATGGTTAGAGCAAAGATGCTAAGTTCTTATTTAATTGATGAACAATAAGATTGCAATAAATTTATTTTTCAAACTGCTGGAGTTATGTGATGATGTGAAGAGGGCATAGTTTGCATGGACATGGTCTGGGTACAAATTCTAACTCTGTTTACAAGTCATTTGATCTTGGGCAAAATCCTTAAAATCTCTTCTTCACTTGTAAAATCGGAACAACAGAACCTGCTGCAGAAAAGTGTCAAAAGGATGAAATGAGATTACTTGCAAACCCCCCTGGCATAGACGAGATGCCCAGTGAATGTTTGTTGTTAAATAGGCTATCCCTAGCACATTTGTATCATTTCTTTCTATTTTATCATAATATTTGTAAATATGGTTCTTTAGTAAACCACTGGACACATTTCTCTAAAATTTATGTATGAAACAAAGTATAGCAAAAAAAATAAGTGGGAAAAGTATGTTGTCTCTAAGTTATTGCCTCCACTTGTAGTACTCACAGGACCCTCCAATATTCTAGAAAGCAAAGGGATATGAAACCAGGACCTATACTGTATTATCATTGTAGAAAAGTCATTCATAATACGCTTCTCAGCCTCTAACTCTGAAGGTTCATGATGCCAAATTAAGTTTATTTTTTAAATGCTGGAGAAAATAAAGTTTCCGAAACAAGAAGGGAAATGTTTTGATCTGGTTCCTCATGTTGGGGGAATAGGAGAGAATTGGCTGTAGCATAACTAAGTTATTGGACCACTTATAAGATGCTTTATGTTCTTTTTTTAATTTATGAAAAGAAGGTTTTGTATTTTAAGATAAACTAGGACAGTAAGTTTTAGAAGCACATATTGCATCAGATTTTAGAACTAAATTTAAATTCATTTTCAACTTTCTGCACTGTGATATATGCAGATTAAGAGAAAAGTGACACACATAAAATCATGTCTGTTAAGAGTTTTACATTTAAAAAATAGTTTCTCTGCTCACCATGTCTCCTAAGAATGAAGATAGCCAGCATACATTATCAAGCATCAGTTAGATGACATAAGTTAATGGAGATTGATAGCAATATAAAAGGCTAGAGATGAGCAAGAAAAGCAGATGACCATTACCATTACTTTCCTATTAATATTACTTTACCTCTATCCTCACACCAAATACGGTATTAAATATTTCTCTTTCCTATTTCATTTGGCTTATATTATGTGTAATATACATTTATCTTGTGATAAATTTCTTGTAGACTCTCTGCTGACACCCAGTTCATAGGCTAATTTTCTCACTTATTTTCTCCCCATTTCAAAAGTATTCCCAGATGATAAACATCTTGTATCAATCTGTCAAAAACATGACCTCTATTGGTTTCAGTTTCTCCATCTACAACATGAATATTGTTGATGTATTATTGATGTTATTGTTAGATCATTATAAGTATATGGTGTTAAGAATAGATGAGAATAGATGGCCTTCAAAAGAATTCTGAAATTCTGTGTATCTGAATCAATGAAAAGATTATAAAAACTTTTATGTAGTCAAATAAATGAGTTAATGCTATTTAAGTTTCAGATTATCTCTGCCCCTCTCAATTAAAAGGGAAAATTTTAAATTGTTTGCTTTTGTATTTACTACCTTAATGATATTTATGTGAAATGAAAAGTTAGACTTGGGTCATCCATATCCTAAAAGAAAGATACTTTCTTAAAGCTTGAACTCTTATGAAATCTAATGGTCTTATTGTAGACCACAAAATATTTCAAATAAAATTTACTTCTCATATATGTCTAACATTGGTTTGTTATTAACATGATTATCAATAGCTATTATAGGAGTTATAAGTACTGAACAAAGCTTTATTTTCAGTAAAGTTGTTACGTTATCACTAAAGCTCTGACCTTATTCAAGGAAGTGGCAGACAAAGAATTTCTAAAATGTCATTCCACTATTTCTTGATGTTTCAATTTAAAAGGAATAACGTCTTCTGAAAATCTAGTTCTTAATAAATTCATTTCACAAGAAACTGAAGAATGTTAAAAGACCTGTGATGTAAGCCAAAATACATTTTTTTCCATTGCTTTATCCAGTTTGTTCCCAGAAAAGGGTGGAACTATTGCAAGATACATTTTTTCCTTTTAACCTTCTACCACTCAAATATAATATAGGACTTAATGATACTTTAATTTCTTAACAGCATGTAGTCAGAGACAATAATCATCTTAACACAAACTGACTCTTGATTGATGAATCTCATGAATGGTTCCACCCAAATCTTGACTCAAATTTCTATATGTAATTCAATTATTGTTGAGATAAAAAAATCTATCAGGAGATTCTAGCTAACCGGTAATGTGTACAGAACAGCCTGCACCCACCAAGTGCTCAGCCCCATAGAACTACAAACTAGATTATCCAATTTAGGATTGATAAGGTGCCTTATCCCATGCAAAATTCAACCACCAGCTGCTTTTATTTCACCAATTGGAATCCTTCTCCCTGTTGTCTTCCAATGTACAGCTGCTTGGGCTTAAGGACTGGAAAATAATTCCAAAATTACTCTACAAAAAATACAATTAGGGGCGGGCCGCGGTGGCTCAGCGGGCAAAGTGCTTGCCTGCTATGCCGGAGGACCTCGGTTCGATTCCCGGCCCCAGCCCATGTAACAAAAACGGAGAAACAAAATACAATAAAACAAGAAAACGTTTAAAAGATGTTTCCCTTTCTTCCTCCCTTCCTTCCTTCTATCCTTCCTTCCTTCTCTCTGTCTTTCCTTTAAATAAAAAAAAAAAAAAAAAAAAAAAAAAAAAAAAAAAATACAATTAGGATTCTTTCATTTTAGCTATATGTATGTTTATGTGTCTACATACATGTGTAAGTATGTGTGTGTGTGGTAGGTTTCAAAATGGAAGTTAACTTATGAAATAGAATATCAAGATGGTGAGTCATATTTTCAAACTCTGTTAAAATTCATACTCCAGGGTTAGATTTCTTCTTGACCTTGTCTTAACATGTGGCTTGTTTCTAAATTTAAAAATCCAACTATTTATTTTTAAAAGTTTAATAAAAATTTAGTAAAACAAAATCCAAACAGAGGTACAGTATAAAGTAAAGAACAGGAGGCTTTATGTCCCTTTGAAACCCTAACCTATTCCTCAGAGATTAATACCTTTCAATTATGTCCTTATGAATTCCCTCAATACTAAAAGCTCACTATAGATCCACAGCTTGGCACAGTGTCCAGCACATCCTAGATATTCAGTGAATATTTGTTGAAAAAAGTCCATGGATGAATGAATGAATGAAAAGAATATAAATAATTAAAGTTTCAGGGTCACATGGTATATAAACTAATGAAGGATCATTTCACACCTTCTTTGTTTTACAACTTGCAGAGGGATATTAGACTAGGTTTCACAAATAAATAACAAGCTTGTTTTCAGAATCTTCACTTCCTATTAAAATTAAAACTTATAGGTAATTATTTTTTAGAGTTTTTTCTTTCTTTTTTGTTTTTCGCATGAGAGACTCAAGCATTAATTCATTAAATTTCTATTACTATAGTTCATTATTTTAATGGTTTCCTATACTCATTTATTTATTACATTTTATTGTGAAAAATAACATATATACCAAAAAGCAATAAATTTCAAAGTACACTGCAACAATTAGTTATAAAACAAATTTCAGAGTTTGGTATGGGTTACAGTTCCACAATTTTAGGTTTTTCCTTCTAGCTGCTCCAAGACACTGGAGACTAAAAGAAATATCAATATAATGATTCAGCAGTCATCCTCATTTGTTAAATCTTATTTTCTCCATTATAACTCCACCTTTCCCTTTGATCTTTCTCCCAATCCTTAAGTGTATTTAGACTATGCCCATTCTAACTTTTTCACATAGGAAAGGGCTGTCAATAATGTGAGAGAGGGGAGATGGAACTCGTTGATATTCTGCAGAGGCTGGCCTCTCTGGATTTCAGGTCTTATCTGCCCCAGGAACCCATGAGGAGGTTGTAGGCTTCTGGAAAGTAATTGTGGCTCATGGAACCTTTGTGGAATCTCAGATAAAGCCCTAGGTGTTCTTTAGGGTTGACAGGAATGGTTTTGGTCGGGGTTTGGCAAACTGTGATAAATAGCAATATCCAGCTGAAGCTTGTATGAGTGGCCTCCAGAATAACTTCTCAACTCTATTTGAACTCTTTCAGCTACTGATACCTTATTTATTATAATTATTTCCCCCCTTTTTGTCAGGATGGCATTGTCTATCCCACAGTGTCAGGGCAAGGCTCATCCCTGGGAGTCATGTCCCTCATTGCCAGGGAGACTCTCTCCCCTGGATGTCATGTCCCCTGTAGAGGGGAGGGTAGTGATTTCACTTGCAGAGTTGGGCTTGGAGAGAGAGAAACTACATCTGGGCAACAAAAAAAGCTATTCTGGTAGTAACTCTTAGGCATTATTATAGGTAGACTTTGCTTCTATGCTACGTAAATGAGCTTCACGAGAGTAAGCCTCAAGATCACAGGCATGGCCTATTGACTTGGGAGTCCCTAATGTTTGAGATAGTATCAGGGGTTTCCCTGGTAGTAAGTTTAATAGTTCCATATTTTTCCTCCCATCCCTCAAGGGACTTTGCCAATACTTTTTAATTATCTGCTCAACATACTCTGGGATGTATACAGGTATTACATTAAGCTATACAAAATTACAAACCCTATTTCCATTCTCAGCTCCCTGTGTTTGGGTTGTTTAAATGATTTATACAGACAGGTCGAGTTAGATTATGTGCTACAGAAAATTTAGGTTTTGGACAAAATAAACCTCTCCTCCTTTGGTCTGATAGAATAGGTGAAGTTCTAAAATACAGACCTGTCCTCCTTATCCCTGTATTCTGATTTACCTTAGTCCCAGCCTAATTGGCTTCTTTCTTATCTCTGATTGAAGCCTGATCTCTTTTTCAAGTTCTTTAACAGTTGTTGTATGTGGCAATGCTGACCTTCAGACCTGCAGAACTCCTACTCTGAGTCTCAGGTGTCACACAGGTTCCCAGAGTTTCAGGGAAATGCCAGGTAATACATATATATAGTACTGCCTCTCAAAATCTAGAAATAACAATTACAGCTCCGAACTAAATGTGACTGCTGTGAGAGCTGACAATCTAGGCCCTAATTTTCTTGTATTTTCTAAATTAGACCAGACAATATTTGCTCTTTTGTTCCTGGCTTATTTTGCATCACATAATGTCCCACTGGTTCATTCAGAGTGTTGCATATGTCATGACTTCGTTCCTTTTTCTGTAGCAGCACAATATTGGATCATATGTATATTCCACTGTTCACCATTCTACTTTTTAGTCAACCTACATACCGTTTTAAACGCGTAAATTATACAGTGACCTAGATTATGAGCAGTACCAGCTAGTTTAGGTAGTATTTTTAGTTTGTTTTAAGAGTTAATCTATTCACTAATTTTTTTTTTAATTTCCAGTTTTGACATGGTTAAAAAATACTCCTAATTCCTACAACTTAAACTTTACTGAAATCACACATTCTATTTAAATATCTAGTATCGCCAGTGGTGTGAGTGCCTAATGGAATACAAAATTATTATTGCTTTAGTAGGACAACTGTTATTGTCCCATACTACTAATATTTTTTCCATTACTGACTTTAAGAGAATGTCCGAAAGCACAATGCTATTTGCAATGCTAAATAGCAGAATCTGAGGCATAAAGGTCAAATCATTTCCTTTTTTATTTTAACAGCTGTGACAGACAGCTATTGGTAATTGCCTGTTTTCTACCCATGAAGTACTGAGACAAGGAAATCTATGAATTCTAGTACCAATTTGTGTCTGTTAGAATTCAAAGGCATTCTACTATTTTCTAGTATCATAGAACAGAGTGCATAGTAGGAACTCAATAAATGGTGGGTTGTAAATAGCATTTTATTACCGTCATCTGAAACCCTCCCCCCATTCAGGATGGTATATGGAGAAACAAGCTATTGTTTATAACATTGAAGTAACAAAACTTACGTTTAGTTCAATATGATTTCATAAATCTGCATGATTCTTTGATGCAGCAATACAGGCAATTTCATGTCAGTGCATTTGGGTATACGTAACTTTTTTGCTAGTCAAGCACCCATTCTCATATTCATAGAAATAGTATAATTTAGAGGAAGCTTTCATTTTGAATGGCTTCCTTCTTCCTCCTCTAATTTTGTAGTAGTGTGAGCTATAGTTCACTTTTCAAAAACTGAAGTTAATTTGATTTCAAAAAATATTTTGGGGCAAATTCCTTGACATTTTTTAGATGAGCAGTAATATTTGATTTTAAAAGCTATTTTGGACAAATTCCTTGACATTTGTTTAGATGAGTGGTGATAACTAGACATCTCATAATGGTCAGAGCTAGTACAGCATGTATCATTGCCTACATGTCCTGTAACTAAGAGTTGCAAACACAAATAGAGAGCACCAATCATCTGAAGTGCAGCTGCAGATTAGGTCAAAGTTTCAGTATAAATTTCCCTGTGCCTTTATAGTTCTAAATACTGTACTGTGAATTATATTCCAAAGCAAAATCTCTTCTCTTCAGGCACTGAGCTTCCAGAGGTGAATATATTCTAATTCTGTGATTAGAATGGAATATATGCCAATAATTTTGATGCTCAGATTACTATCATATGAATAATAGGCTTTGTGAAGTGAGAGTCTATATTGTTACATGGTATTGGAGTCTTACAGTAGGGTATCATCCTTTACACAGGCAAGACCAGATCATTTACAAGCCATGTGACCTTAGGAACATTATATACCCTATCACTTTTTTCATCTATAAAGCAGAAATGAAAATCGTCCATGAATGGAGAGTTAAATTCAATGGAATAATTTAATTCAAATGTCTAACAGACGTAGGTCAATAAAAATGCAAAATGTAAGTTTATTGTAAACAGTATGAGTTGATCAATGGCAGATATTCCAGAATTATTTTAAAATTCCTACTCTTACCTTTTGACTGTTTCTGAAATTATATTAATCAAAATAAACCCTCTATGGAAATTACCATGAATTTGAAATTCCACTTAAATAATTCAAATATTCTTTCTGAAAGAGTCTATAGAAAGGTTTGGAATAAATTATTTTATTTGTTAATAAGTTGGCCATCTCACTAGTGATATTTGAATTATAAGAGTTATTCATATTAGAGGTAAGATAGCATTTAGTTTTCAAAATAAAAACTGTTGAGAAATTAAGAGTAATGTATCATAGAATAGTTATTTCTATAGGATCACTGAGTTTTCTACTTCTAGTTGTGCTTTGTTACTTGAATGAAAGGCACTTTCAATGAGGAGGGGAACTTTCCTCTTCTGACTTGTCGACATCACATCATCTTGTTTTGCTTCTCTTCAAGCTGTACAGTTCTTCTTCTCATGCATTCAATGGAACCTGAGTGTTATTTTGGAAGCTTACGTATTTCCCGTATATAAACATCTATCATGAGATCTTTCCAGGTCTCCTCTGAAAGCAATTCTACGGCCAGATGTATAGAGTTGCATTGTCTATTATGAGAACCATTTTCCCACATGTGGCTTTATCAGACACTTGAAAAGTGACCAGTATGACTGAGAAACTGAATTTTTAATTTATTTTATTAAAATTAAATTAAATTGAAATAAAAAACATGAAGCAGTGTAACATGACTTTTTCTAAACGAAACTTTCTAATGTTGGATAAAACATTTCAATTTAACCACTGAAAATTTAACATCCGAGTTGAATTGTGTTGTTAAGTATAAAAGGGATGCTGAATTTCAAATATTTAGTACATAAATATAAAATACCTCATTGATGATTTTTGTGTATTGTTACATGTTGCAATGATATAGTTTTGGATATTTTGAGTTAAATAAAATATTAAAATGTATGCCATCTGTTTCTTTGTCTTTTTTACCGTAGCTACTAGAAAATTTAAAGTTACAACTTGTGGTTTATATTTCTTTTGAACAACACTGGTGCAGAGAGATGTCTGATGTAAATTTACTCAGTTTTGATTCAGATACCTCACTGAGAATCAATTGAAGGCTTCAGATAGTCAAATCAGGCTTAGAATATGACCTGGGAGAGGAAGTATAGCATGGGACAGAAGGAAACAAAAGTTGTCTGCACTTCATTTCAGGAGCTACTATGTTTTTTTTTTTTAACATGGGCAGGCACCAGGAATCGAACCCAGGTCTCTGCATGGCAGGTGAGAACTCTGCCAGTGAACCACGGTGGCCCACCCAGGATCTACTATGTTTAATGTTTGCAACTAGTATATGAAAGTGTCTTTCAGCTAGAGACCATAATAGCTTAGGTTGTCTCGACAAACTTGTGTATTGGAAAACTTTTTTGGCTATATTATATCCTTTATTCTATGGCCATTGGAACTAGAAACTCATTAGATTAAAAGATACATTCTCAAAGTGTGGTCCTAGAACCAACTGTATCAGCATCACCTGACAAACTTAGTACAAATACAAATTATAGGGCTCTTCTGCCCAGACCTATTAAATCAGAAACTCTGGCAGTTGGGACCAGAAATCTGTGATGTAAGCCCCCCGCCCCCCGCCAGGGATTCTGATGCACATTAATGTTTGAAAACCACTGCACCAGCATATATTATTCTTATTGTTTAATAAAATTCACTCGTTAACTGAGATAGTAAGTCAACAGGTGTTTACCGAATAACTAACTATAGAGCCATCATGAAGTACTGAGGGCAAAAGAAATTCATTAATAGTCAGCTATGGTTACCTGTTCCAACAACTTCATGTGTAAAATTAGTATTCAGGTAGATCTTTAGATAGGCATTTCCCTTGTTTGGCATTTATTCTTATTGATTGACTTCTTAATAGAGTTTACTGTGTGCATTCTCAAACAACCCTCAATTTCTTCTGATATGAGGAGGTCTAGTCCACCAAAATACTTTTACTTTTTGTAATATTCACAGAATTGCTGACTGTGCTGATGAAACGTGATAGCTTAAACACATCCCACTTTGCTTCATAATTTTTGGAGAAAAATGATTGTGTTGCCTTTTGAGAATGTCAGAATGATTATGTAACATTTTATGGTGCTGAATTATTTTGGATTTGACATTCTTGGTAGGGAAGAAAGGGTGCTTCTAAAATTACTTCTGAATACTACTGTGTTTTTATACCAGATTTTGCTTGTGTAAATTAAAAATTGAAAGAAATATTACATTGTTGAGAATTGCTCTTGCTGCTATTAAACACTCTATTTAAATTAAGTTTAAATATTTAAGAAGTGATGTATTTAAGTTCAAAAAAACAGAAGCTTATCTTTTTCCCATTTTAAATTCCCACTAATTGATTTTCTTGATTAATCATTCATTTTTTGTGTGTAGTTTTACTCTAACCTGTAAAATACTGTGCATTTCCTTTTCTAAATATTTCTATCCCTTTGATAAATTCCAAATATATGAATACAAATTTTTCTTTATTTTACAAGAAAGAACCCCCTTGTCCCTAACCTTACATAAACTTAAATATGGATTTAAAGGGAACAAAGCATTGAATTTTAAACAAAAATGTGAACTAAAATGTCATTATAGGCATGTAGCATTTGAGTGTATTTTTCCTTGCTTGCAAGAAAAGTAAACTAGTAAGTGATTTCACATTAAATCGAGGAGCTCTGCAGAGAGCTTTAAACATCAGGCCTAACACTTGGCATTTGCCATCCATGTCAACACTGCTAATTGTTGTATTTTATAATCTAAAAAAATAAGAAATAATATAAGCCATAGCAGTTTCTCTGTTCATTAGTGCTAACAAGTGCTATTCTTGTGTACATGTGCTTGACTAATGCCTTCTTAAAACTTAGTAATTTGACCCAATAATGCTCCTTTCCACTATGAGTTGGTAATAAAGAAATAATACTCTACCATGACAAGTGGGCTGAATGCTTCAAAGAGCCCTTAATGGAGCATTTGGAGTTAGGGCTTGAAGTATCCTGGAGTTAAACTGTTTTAATCAAAGTTTTTAAATTGGAAATTATGGGTGAAAGAAACAAGTTAACAGAGGCAATAATACTAGGCTAAATAGAAATTTAAAAATACTAATATTGTACATGACTTACAGTAAAATGACTTGGCAAAAAGCCCCATGTAAGCTATTTACTTTCATTTTCTACAGTGCTGCACCTGGTCATTTTTCTAAACTGCTTTAAGTTATTTCACAAGCAGTCCTTTCTTGGGAGATTGTGTATGCCCCCAGCTCTGCCAATGTAATTGCCATTGTTGTGGTGACAAATTATCATGAGATTATTTCTCTTATAAAATATAATATCATATACATTTTCTTGCACGCCAAGGCTGTGGTCACTGCATTCTGAGAAGCTGGTGGTGGAGTATGTGTGGTATTGTGCCAGCAGAACCCATAATTTACTATAATTTGGAAATTTAAATTTGGCCCTTGATACCCTTTAGCCTCAAAATGTCTAAGTATTCTAGGAAAAAAAGAGGGGGATTTTAATTTTAAGGATATAAAATAATGTTTTGAACAGAACAATTTGTTAAAATAGAAAGGATTACTTATAACTATGAAACACACAAAAAACAGTCTTCTAAACTCGCAATTCAGCCCAGGCCTTTGGAGATGCAGAAAGAAATCACCCCGGGGAAAGTTGTCGGAACACAGAGGCCTGGAGAGAGGCCGGCAGAGATCACCCTGTACCTTCCCACGTAGGAAAGAACCTCAGTGGAAAGTTAGCTGCCTTTCCTCTTAAGAACTAACAAAATAAATCCCCTTTTATTAAAAGCCAAACCGTCTCTGCTGTGTTGCATTCTGGCAGTCAGCAAACTAGAACAGACCTGGATTATAATGATTGATAAATATCAGTCCAAGGTGTCTTTTAAAAATATTTGCTCATTGATTATCCTTATACTTCATGTCATTTCACAAAGAAAGTAAGACTACTTTAGCAAAGATGAAAGCAATTCAACAGCAAAGTATTTGTAAAAAAATTAAAACAGAAGAAAATAGAAATTAAATGGAAAATTTAGGGAGAAGAAAATAAACATGATATATATAGACCATTCAGACTGCGTAATTGCTATACTTGGGCACTGAAATTTGGCACTGAATTTCTTGACAGCTTAAGGAAAATGAAGAAAGAGTCTGATAAAAAGGGAAAAAACATCTGTTTCTCAGGGGAAGTAAGGTTTCCCTCGCATGCAAAAAATAAAAGCTATTTCTCAAACAGGACTTCAAACAGAGGGACTTCGGTGATATTTATTTTACTGACTCTACTTAAATAGTGTTGCCCTGGCAGCACGTGTGGCAAGTGAGCTTTTTCTTACAGGGTCCATCAATAAAAATCAACAAAACGGTTAAACACTGAGGATATCTAGCAAAAATGTTTTTTGCAAAACTCTTCTGTCATTAGCACTTCTTTCGATTGTATTTTTGCTATGTTAGAGACAGTTGAAGTCTGAAAACAAAAATCTTCTGCTGTTGATTGGAAGCAGAATTTTTGACAGGAGAAAAACAAACCAAGGATACATAAATATTAGTCCTAAATTGACATTCAGAGTTTGTTTATAAATGATTGTTGGTTAAGTAGCAGATCAAAGGTACAGGCCGTGTTATAAGAAACAGGATGGCTGGACTCCCGTAACAAGTTTATAATTACAGATTATATGTCTACCTTCCTTATTGGATTAGGAGTCCTTATGAGTGGGGACCCATTTTTAAATTTAAAAAAAATTACTGAAAAATTATGTTATAGCTCTTCCAACACTACATTTTATAGGACATGTTGGTATATCTGAATCTCAGGAATGATATAATATTAAGACAATACTTTAAAACACATTTTAAAGAAAGATTTATTCATACTTCCTACTTTTTAAAGAAGTAACAGAATCAAACATAGACATGAGGGGATCAGTATTTGTTGCTGATTATTTTATTTTAAGTCAGAATTTTGGCCATAATATATCTTGGAGTAGGTCAGGAACTTATATTCAAGACAACAACATTCTTAGAAAATGAATCCTAGGAGTTCAAGATTCTGTTACACAATATGTAAATTGTGTAGGGAAGACTTTGAAATTATCTGTGTATAATTTTCTAAATTCATTAGTATCTCTTTAAGAATCCTACCATGTTAATATCAATTACAAATGCAGGTCAAGGCTTTGGCAAAAGTACACTTGTTTTGAATTTTTAAAAAAATTTTTTGGTATATAGTTCTTTCTTCAGAACTTATCTGGGGCAACAAATTTACAGAGAAAAATGTAAATTTTGAAAAGTCAACGATTTTCATTTTTTTGTTAATCTACTCTATAAGAAACAGGTTTCTACTAAGGACAATAGGGAAGTGCTATAAGCTATCTATATCAGTATCTTTATATCCATATCAATATATAGCAAATGTAGGGCACACTGAGACATGGCTTTTTACCTTTGTTTTTTTTTTACTGAAAGCAGATATATGTATATATTTACATTTGTATATTACATATATATTATTTATAAGATAATTAACCTCACATTATAAATCTAATGTTATTCTTGTCATTATCCACCTTTTCTTTATTCAATCAAATAGGAAGTAAAGATCAGAAATAATCTTCCTTTAAATTCAGCAATGGGTCACTACAGAGTGCAAATAAAACAAAGTAACTCCCAGTTCTTAAATGACATGCAGTTAATTAATTTGCATAAATTCATGTTGTCTCCTTCTAAACTTTGCAAGATTTCCAGGGTTGTGTCTTGGATCCTCGTTAGTGCCAATAGGCTCTTCCTTGGCCAAAATGGTCCATTTGCCTCTGATGCTCATGACTCTCCTAAGGTCAGGGCTGCCCACCATGCTATCACATTTGAGATCTTCTACAAGACAAACTTACTCCCATACCTTCAATATTTATTTCAATATCAGGGGTTTGCAAAACCATGGTTGTGGGTCAAAACGGTCCAGAGATTATTTTAGTTTGGTCTCATTCTCTTCTTAAAATTCTGAAATTTGAATGCCCTTGTGTCTGCATGCTGCTGTAGCCCCATTCCAGCCAATCTTCATTTTTCACTTCCATCCAGCCCCTTAGACTCATATATAAATTGCTCATCTCCTGAACATATGTGCTTTTTTCATCCCTATTATAAACTCATATCCTAGAAGGAAGCTTCTCTTCTTTTTGTTTCATTCTTTCCAGATCCTTTTATACTGAGTAATGATAGACTCCTCTGTTCAAATGAGGAATTGTAGTGTGCTAATACCTACAAATGAAGGGCTCATTTCTTAGGTAGCTTGCATGTTTTTTCAGCTAGAATCACGAGCGTCATAATCCAGGGATAACAGATAATTTCTAACTCTGTCCAAACACAGTTGGCCTTACAGAACACTGTGTTGGAAAGAATTCTGAGACCAAACCCTAGTTCACTGCAGAAAATGGCAGTTACTGGTGGCTATCGGCCAGGAGGGGTTAAGGTTTATCAAACATCTCAAAAGATGAAGTATTTGCCATTTGCCTTAGTGGTTCACTTGCCTCAACTAAATTTTAAACCTACTACTAGGTGGACCTGATTCTAAACCTTTGCATGTATCCATGCAGCACCTATTTCGGTGCTTAACACCCACCAGGATACCTATAAAATTGGAACGAAGTTGAGTCAGATCAGAGGAGGAGACACTTTCTGAGTCCCTGTTGCATGTTTGTAAGTTTATACACAAAGGGATCTAGAATTTAAAAATAAAACAAGATTAAGCAAAAGCGGGTTTCAAAAAAAGTCTCAAGTGATGACTAACTAATAAACATGGAACATAGCCTATTTTATTAGAGCTGTAACCCTCTCATAGATACTCTGTAGTTGCTAGTGCATAGGGAATGTGGTTTATTAAATTTAGTATTATATGTAATAAGCGTTAAGTACTTAGCTAAGTATAACTCAGAACATGCTATACAAAGCTGCTGATGCTAAGAAACTACAGGTCATAACTATCCCTAGAAATATTTCCCTGATAATAGGTGAGTTGTAATAGTATCATATGTTTGCATTTCCTAAGGAAAGGTGAGCAGTGCGTGGCCACAGAACATTGTATTACCTGGATTACATGAAGAAGAACATCCACATTTGCTTGTGTTGGCTGAGTTCTCGAGCCCACAAAGCTCATTTGAGGCAGGTGGTTTATCATCTCACTAAAGAGAAATTTATAAATCCCAAATGGACTCTGCCTCATGCTTTTCAATGGGCAGTTCCCACTTAAACAGTGGCTTGTGGCCTTTTATGTGTTGGGCTCCATCCTAGCATCTTACATACATCATCACATTCAATCCGCTCAAGAACCCTTTGAAGTTCGGATTGTTATCACCATTTCACAGATAAGGAAACTGAGGTTAAGAGAGATTAAGAACCATCCCCCCTGTCATGCAGCTGCTCAGCAGTGGTGATGAGGTTCAGCTCCAGGCCTCCCTGATTCCAGAGCCCATGCTCTATCTTTGCTGTCATGTATGACGTATATAAACAACTTTTCATCTGAGCAGATGTAGATAATATTGATATGAAACAAATTTACCCTAAAATTTCAGATTTCCTGTTTTGTTTCCTCTTTTGTCATGATTTTGCTTGTTTTCAGATGTTGTTTAGGTAGCATTTTTTAAATGTGTGTTTCCTTTTTCTATTCCTCTTGCCTTCACTTCACAAAAGGAAAGGATCCAACATCTGCCTGTGATTCTGTGCAGAGCCCAGCCATGACTCTGGGCTTTCAGTCTTGCTTATGCAAAGGACACAGGATGCTTTCTTCTCTGACTATAGAAATGGAGACAGTCAGAATAGGTGTTCCCAATAATTATCTTAATTTATTGAATCCCACATGTGTATGCTCCAATTATAGGTCTAGCTCAAGAGATGGACAGAAATGACCCCTGCTGTCCAGGAAGGTTTTCCATGGTACATCTCAGTACACCGGGCGAGCCCTCGGTGTCAGAGTGGAAATGTACGCATGGACCTTCTTCACAACTTCTTTCATATCCTCCTCATTTGCCGTATTTGGCATTATAGATTTTCAGAGCCAAGAATCAGTGTATATCAAATTGTGGGTCCTGATAATGGTTTTCAAGAGCTTCTCAGAGCCAACGAGAGAAGTTTTCATCCACAGCTGTCTTTACCCTACTTTAGCCAGAGGAGCCCCAACTGACTGGGATGTCCTTTGAGAAAAGGGGTGTCACTGCAGCAGAAAAGGAGATTTGAACAACACTGGTGTTGCATAGTTGCTGCTCCCTCTTCCCTACCATTCCCCCCCTTTACTGTGCTACTCTCCTGACAGTGTAAACTTTTAAACATTTTCATTCCAATTTACCAACTGAATTTGGTCGTGATAAAAAATAATTGCATCATCTAATAACTAAATTATATAACTAAATCACTGATAATATGTAAGGCAAACCTTAGTCTGAAATTTGTTTGGAAGCCTTATGGCAATGCACTCAAGTAAAACCTTTCTGAGTCTCTTTTTTTTCATCTGGGCCTTAGGGGATAGCTTGGATATGGGTTTTATTTAAGAGCATGTGTGTGAAAGGAAAAAAGAAAGAGCAAACATTATAGGGACCGGGTTGTTAAATAATCTTGGAGGTTATTCTGCCAGTTAATACAATACACAATGAGTGTGTAGAAACCCCAGTTCTAATCTTTTCTTTAATGTTTCTTAGCATCTTTTTCTGTCCTAGTACTGAGTGGAAATGTGTGTGAGCAGGGAAAGGTGATTCCATCTGCGGTGTACCTGGTGCTGATGGGAAAGGCCAGGAAGTGATTTGCACAGACATCAAATGTTCAAAATACCTGTTAGTCCCTAGTACAAAGATGATCAAATGTTTGCTGTTTATTTATTTAACCAGAGAGGTTCCATCCAAAATGAAGACTAAAATTTAAAAGAAGTTATGAAAATATTCTTGAAAATGATTCTGCAATGAGAAACTATTTTTTAATTAAAAAAATTATACAGTTTCAGAATGTTGTCCATATGAATTATTCTCAAAATTAACATAGATTCTATGAGTTAAATTTCAAGTGTGCATAGGTTGAATGACGGCTTATATCCAGAATGTCTTCTTAAAATGAAAATAAAAAAAACGTATTCAAATATGATTAAAATTTTATAGAACATTTTCAAAGACATTATTCCAACTTTTATTTAAACAAGATCTATAATGAAAGTGTGATTTCTGAAGCCACACTCCTAGGGTTCAGATCTGGGAGCATGTTCCTTACTCACTGTGTGCCCTTGGGAAGTTATTGGGCTCTCTGTTCTTCAATTTCCTTAGCTGTAGAATGAGGACGATTGTGCCGAATTGTTGCAGTGATAGTAAGGATGAGTTGATGTAGGTTAATTCACAGAACACCCAGCATATAGTAAGTGCTCCACGGGTGTTGGCTAGCATTACTAGTTTTAACAGAATTTGTTAGTGCCATTAAAAGGAGGAGTTCATAATTGGACAATATAAAAGTCCAGTAAAGGGAGTGCACGCATGAATCAGCACCCGTTCTCAGGGAGTCCTAGATAGCACCGGTCTCAGACTTCTCCTTGTCCAAAAACCGAAATAACCAACAAGCAAAACAACACACACACACACACAAAAACCCACTTCAACCCACCAAAAACTTCCACATGTAACCTGAATAGTAATGAACACTAGAAGAAAATACAAAACACACAAAGCTTTCTTTTCTAATGAACTCACTTGAATGTCTAAAGTAAACTACGCTTGAGTGATTGCAAAAAAGCCAAAAGAAAAAAGTCAGGATGTCTAAATAATAGCAAGTTTTGATATAAATCAGTCAAATCAGCAAAATTTTGAAAGTCTTTTAAGTAAACTATTAAATGGTTGTAACATACTGAAAATCAACATACTAAAGAAGAGCTGTGATGATAGGGTGGAAATAAATAAAGGTTTTATTAAGGTGTTATATTTAAGACCATCGGGTCTTAGGGGCAGACTTTGCTAACTGATATGTTTCTCTCTAGCTAAAAGTGATTCATAGCAGTCAAAAAGACTCATCTCCCTTGGTTTATCTTAAGAGTTTTATGATAAGCTACTATTTTCTTTAAAAGCATAAATATATGTATAGAGAATATTTCAGGTAGATTTAAAAAAAAGTAAAATCAGGAAATATTACAGATCTGTCTTTGGTACGAGGACTCCTGTTTATTGTATCCATGTTAGCTGCTACTAGTAGATCAAGAGTTCTGATTGGGAAAGGTTTAGGAGTCTATTGACATTCCCGAAACAACCCTACCACTCTCCCCATAACTTATTACTTCCCTTATGGATTGGTGGTAATTACTGTGGAGATTAATCAGCAATTAAAAAGTGCTGTAACCCCCAACAGGTCTAGACAATTCTATTACTCTAAATTAAAAGCCTCTGAAATAGTACTAAGGGAAATATGGGACACTTTTCACAAAGATTCCTCTTTCACTTAAGTAGTTGCTGAAATAATCCACAGCAACTGTGCATCTGTACTAACAGTGCCTTCTGAGATCTTTAAGAAGGGAAGGGAATCTAACATTTATCAGCTATCTTACTGCATTTAATCCTCCCTACAATCCTGAAGGTAAGGTGATCTCCTGCTGTTTTCTTTTGTGGATGAAGACAATGAAGCTTGAAGAGTCATTTGCTCAAGGTTCCCAAGCCTGCAAGGAGCAGATCTGGAAGTCTTCTGGTTTAAACTTTTTATTACTTGACAGAATTATGAGAAAATAATAATAACAGTAAAATTTAACACAAAACCACTAAACTAAAAATTAAGTCTTTAGTGCTCCCAACAGTGGTTATATATTCCATTATAGGAGAATTAATACATATCTGACAAGGGTTAAATTAGAAATAAATGAAATATTGGAGTCAATATTATTCTTTTCATAGAAGTTGAAGAAAAGGTCCTTGTTTGCGCTCAATGTGCCAGGGTCCGTCCACACTGCAACTCTTCTGCTCAGTGGCTCTGAGAATTATTTTCTCTCTCTGAGCTTCCACTTTCCTATCTGTAAAACCAACCCAATAATACTTGACACAGGGTGATCAGGAAGATTAAATAAAACAATGTCATGGAGAGTCTCTAGCGTATATTTGCTCAATAAATAGTGGTTGCCTTTAGATCAATAGTATTGAGTAATGGAATTCTTTTGTGTTTTAATCTTTAATTTGTCAAAGACTTCCACTGCCGCTCTACAGGAAGTCTGCATTTCACAAAATCCAATTACTGGATTGCAAAAAGTAATGTAAATTCAGATTCAATGGGACTTTTGCTTAAATGAAGATCAAGGGAATTCCTCACACTTTTTCCTAAAGATATCTACACATCTTTTACTCAGATGTACTTGTTATTAGCTCCTTGAGCTGGAACTAGATTGCATTCTGAATATTTGGAAAGAAGAAACCCTGAAGTCTGGAATCACTGATGGGAAAGCAGACACTCATTTACATTTCAAGCTGAAACATGCAGAAAGGTTCTCTTTAATGTGAGTTTCTTATATTCGATACTAGAATATTAAAGTTCAGAAACTTCACTAAGTTTTAGTGACAAAGTCTTTTTGTATGACATCTCAGAGATGTCATCATTAGGGATACTGCTAACAGGGTTGTTAAAATAAATTTGGAAGAGGATAGTCATTCAGTCTAGTCTCACATTGCTTTTCCTTCAGAGAGTGTTTGCTGAGGCATCAGATTGGCAAATACATCTCTATCAACATCTGCTCTCATTTTTCAAATTGACAGCATTAGGAAACAGAAGTTGGGATTAAATGTTATTCTTAAACCTTGGATCAGGCTATAAATCCACATTCTGTCTGTTAAAGAAATGCCTTCCTGAAAACATCTCGAAACATTATTTAATCATCTGAGTTGAACAAGTCCTGTGAAGGACTTAAGTTTATTTTATAATTTTCCAAAACTTGCCAATGATCAGGGAGATTAAATAAAATGAAGCAAATTGACAATCCATTTTGTAATTGGACTGTATCAGTCAAGCCCAGGCAGGGGAGCAGAGTCGCTAATTAACACAACAGGAAAAGGGATTTATTATAGAAATTAGACCTTACAGAATTGTGTATGGAGCTGAGGAAGTAAGGGTCCAGAATTCTAGATGGGTCCTCAGGGAAGCAATCAGTCAAAGAAGCCAAACACTTCAGTTGCCACGTGAGACTGCCCAGAGAAGCTTTTGTGGGAGTGTACAGGAATGAATAGTTACATCTCTGTGGTCAAGTATCTGGTACTGGTACTAGTTAATTGGCAGAGAAGTCAGGAAGATGTCACGATCAGACTGTAGGAATGTTAGAACAGGCTGGAACCCACGAGGTACATCTGTGTCTGTCCCTCACTGCATTTAATTATGAAAACCTTCAGAGGATAATGGCCCCTGGACTGTTCCACCTTCACTTCTGAAATCCCACCCATATTCCTCTTTTGGTCCACTCTATCTGAGAATGATACAGGGAAGATGATTTGGGGGAACACAGCTCCCAACTTAACTACTACAGTTCCTTAATATCTGCTTTTCATGCCCATTCCGCTGCTGTCTTTCTGAGGACCTTTCGGTCTCCTATGAAGTGGTTAGTTTTATCTTGTTCTCAGAGTTTTGCAACAAAATCATCTGCAATCACCATGTCTCTCACTACTTGACCCTTTTCTCTTCTTCATTAAGTCTTCCAGTAGTTTTGTTTCTTTTACTAGACGGTAAGACAAAGTCCATACAATGACCTAAAAAGTTTTGAAGATTGGATTCCCTTTTCCCTCTCTGAGCTTATCTCCCAGGAGTTTCCCTTTCACTCTCTCAACCCAAGTCATACTGACCCCCTTGTTTTTCCTTTCAAATGTGAAATATGCTCCTGCTTTATTGCCTGTGTACTTACTTTTCCTAAAAATGTTTTCTCTGAAATTCACATGACTAATTTCTTCATCACCTCTTTCAGGTCTTTGTTCAGTTATCAACTTTTTAGAAAAGTCTTTCCTGACTATTTTATTTAAAATTGTACCTCTGAGTCTCTGTTCACCTTCCCCGCCTTACTTTTCTGCTAAATCCTTTTCATTATCAAGTATGCTCTCTTGCTCTCTCTCTCTCCATTCTGTATTTTGCATGCTATCTTTTCTAGAATAGAAGCCCTGTGATGCTAGGGTCTGGTGTCTCTTGCACGTAGATGGTGGGCATGCCAGCATTTTCTCCACGGTTATTCATTGAATATTTTCTATGAATTCATCAGAGTCACAGAATTGTCTGTTCTATTCATTAGGTTTGTATAGAGGTTTTATGTTATTTCTTTAAACCTTATCTGTTATGCTAAATAATAATAGATTCTATTAAATAAGACTTTATGAAGATTAAATGAGCAAATACACATAAAACATTTAGCACAGTGTCTAGGCATAGCAAGCATTAAATATCTCATTATTTTCATAAATATCATTTATACAGGTGAACATGCACGTTGTACATAATACTTCAGATCTCTTGCTTTTAGTTTCTTCATAAATATAATGAGAATTTTTAATTAAAATATCTTTAACCTCTCTGTCATTTATAAAATTAGAAGTCTGTACTATATATAGATTATCTGTGTAAATGAGCATGTTTGGATGCATAAAGATTTGATGTAATCTCTATTGAGTTATCTCTAATTAATTAAACACTGATAATAATGGAATATGTGGCATCATTTTACTAGTTTATTGTAGACATTGTAATGACTAACAATTGTTCTAACCCTAAAAGGAATCAAGCCATATTAATTCTAAGCAGTGTGCTTTTCAAAGTGTGAGTTTTTAAAATTTTGACTTAATAACTAATTGAAATAATGTCTCCTGCAGGAAACTCCATACTGAAAAATACATCCTATTCCAAAGTTGTGAGTCAATTGCTTGAAATGCCAAAAACTTTTTCCCATAGAAAGGTTTAAGTTGAAAAATGGAAGCCACATCCCTCCATGCATAAGAAAAAGTTAGTTCAATTAGGAGAATATGAAGTAGATAAAAGTAGTTTTGCAGCATATGAAAGCTATATTTGAACATCATCACAAAATTTGAGATACTGGTTTCTTATCTTTAATTTCACCTCAAAATGTTAGTATTTTCTTTCCCTGTCCTTGCAATTCCATGACTGTTTCTAGCATTGGAACATAGTTATTCAGTATATCATTTTTAATAATAAATATTGGAAAAAACTAAAAATTATTCAGTAGATAACTTATTAAATAAATGATGACACACCCATATCATGAAATACTATGCAGCCTTTACAAGGAATGAGGCAGCTCTTTGGTGCTAATATGAAAACTTCAATAAGATATATTATTGTGACAATAAAACAAGAAGCAGAATTGTTTGAATACAAGTCTATTGTTTCGATGGAGGAAATAATATTTCTAAGTATCTTTTTTTGGCATATTGCTAGATGCTGACAGTTCCCACCATGGATGGGAATTGCTTGTCTAGAGACAAGGAAGGGAGAGAGGAAGATTTATTTTTGCTGTTCTTTATCAAAATGATTTTATATATACATAGTTTAACTTTGTGTTTTCCATCTCCTTGGATACAGCTGTACCACTAACATTTTTGATATGCCATTCAATCAAGCATTAAAAGAGTATTGTTTAAACTTGCAATTGTAATAATGAAAAAGAAAATAGAAATGTATGTTGAAGAAATGGACACAATTGAGTGGTGGGGAGAGGAAGAGGATTTGAAAGGATGTATCAGTATATATGAGAAAGATATTAATTAAGGTGTAATTAAGATGTAAAGACGAAGGAAAGGGGGAAAGGTGACAGTGCATCCTGCAGAATTTCTCTGAGAAGGAAGAAAAAGCACCATGGGGAATCACAGTTGGTTCTGATAGTTTTCTGCCACGAGATGGCATCATCAACCCAAGACAGTTTGGATGCTATTACAAGTAAATTAATGGAGGGAGTGTAAAAAATGAGTTAGCTTTTGGATTAAGAAGTAGAAAGCAATGTATGGGCAACTACTCATAAGTTATTATACCAACATATTCACATATAACAACTCAGTTCTTCCATCAGTAGTGTTTCTCAGGAAAAAATATAATAATCTGTGTATATATGTCTATAAAACTGGTATTCAAGGCTTGCCGAGAAACTATTGTTTTCTGTGTTTAACACTAAAATGTATCTCATGACTTTGGGAAAAATATTTTCCTCTATAAATGTTGCTGGCAGTATGAAAGCAGTAAGATGCATATTAAAACAGCAGAGTTGATATAAACAAAGAAGATGGCAACAAGTTTGTCTAGGTTGAATGACCTAGAAAGCTAAACCCTGTAGAGAGAAAAACTATTTACCTTCTCTCCAATAAGGTGAATCAGCTCACTGGGTCAATAATGAATTTAGTAGTAAATGTACAGAAACTTATGGATGAATTTACTATAGGCAAATTAATCATTTCTGTCTCAGAATATCATGCTATGCAGTGAGGTCTGAAGGAGCATATATTACCTTCAGATATGAATATTGAAAATAATTTTATAGTGAGGTAAATAGGAATTATAGTCATTTATTCTCTAACTCCATTTATGTGCTTTAATAAATCTGAAAAATATTTTAAATAATGTCTTAAAATATAGCTTTTATTTATTATATGTAGGGAAGAAGCTTTTTAGATCATTTATTTAAAAATTTCTTAACTACTATATTAGTTAGGGTTCTCCAAAGAAACAAAGCCAACAGAGTGTGTGTGTATGTGTGTGTGTGTGTGTGTGTGTGTGTGTATGTGGAGAGAGCTTTGTTGTTAGGAACTGGCCCTCACATGACTGGAGTATGGTAAGTAAACTTCATATAGCAGGGCACAATCAGGAAAATCCAATATCGATGATGTTTAAATCCTTAGTCCAAATTCCCTAGGAGAAGCTGGCTGCCTGGAAACTCTAGCAAGAGCCAATGGTGAAGTTGAGGCAGAAATTATTCTCATTCCTGAAACCCTTCAATTCTGGCTTAGAAGGTCTCCAACTGATTGGATGAGTAAACTACCCATACTGCTGAGGGCAAACTCCTTTTTTGATTGTAGATGCAATCAACAAATTATAGATATAAATTCCATCCTCAAAATACCCTCACTGTAACAAGCAGGGTGGTGCTTGAACAAACAATTAGACACTAAACCTAGCCAAGTTGACATGTGAAATTTACCATCACACCTACTCTGTGCCTGGTGATGTGCTTGTGCTAATGAGATTAAATGATAAATAAAATATACACAGTCTGCATGGCCCTCATGGATTGATTCTATGGTGTAGCATAATGACAAGTGAAGGATTTATAGTTAGACCTAACTCTTATCCCAGTGTTGCTTGCCAATTGTGTAATTCTAATAAGTTAATTAGTTTCTCCAATTCAAAACATATTTATTGACAATTTCCCAGCTCTACATGTTTGACCAACAGATAAAAAGCCTTGGCTTTAAGGAGCTTACATTTATCGTTCCTTTTTCAAGTAAATAAGATATAACAACTTCATCGTGTAAAGACTGAATGAAAATAAGTGCACGTAAGTCAGTTCATGGAAACAAACAAGAGTTTCTACCCTCTAGCCATGGGTGAGGTCAAGTGAGATGCTATGAGACCAAAATAGCAGTGTAAGACTCTCCAGGGAACTGTTGCCCTAAAGAATGCTTGAACAAATAGCAAAAATTAGCAGAGCCATCCTCCTCAGAATTCTGAAAAACATGATAAAGTTTTCAATAACTGGGTGAGAGCTGAATCAAGAAAATGCAAATTTAAAATTAGTAAGAAAAGCTATGGCATCTTGTGGGCCCATCCCCTCCCTGGTACAGTAGGTAGCCAACCAGAACTCCCTTTATGGATACCTGGCCTTGTCCTGAGGGAGGTGAATAACCCCCTATGCATACACTAGAATGTCTATATGTAGATGCCAGTTTATTGGGTAGCAGCCTGAAACACTGAGCCAAAAACTCATTTCTCCTCACCCTTCCAAAAATTTGTCCTGCAGGCAGAAGCAGCTTGAGGACAGCTAAAGCAATGTAAGAAATGATTCGAAATGTCTTGGGACCTCTTTTAAGACATTCAATAGAGCAACCCAAGGACGGGGGTAGAGTGGTCTATATTATAGAAAATAGAGAGGATTTTTGGATTCCTGTAAGTGAGAAATTCCAAAGCCAGGAGCAAGAACAAACCCAGGACAAAAAGACGGTCTCAGAAAAGAGGGAGAGGATCCTGTACTTCATATTTACCTTGAACTGATCTTCTTCATAAGAAGGCTAATCTCTTAAAGAGAGCACAAGCCAATGCAGAGTGAACTCTTAAAAGACTGAAGTAAGAGGTGTTTTTTTTTTTCTCTTGATTTGTTTTTGTTTGCTACTATCATTCAAGGAGATCTCTGTCAAATCACTAGCTAGATACAAACTTAAGGAGCAGACAACTAAAGGACTAAATCACAGAGTTAATATATTAAAATGTACATTATGCAGCAAAGATTATAAGGTAAAGAAACAAGAAGTGATGATCCATCAAAAAGAACGAAATAAAAATTCAGAAATCATCAACAAAGAATATTATATTTTGGACATACCAGACAAATAACTTTAAAAAAACTTAAATATGCTCAAGGAGATGAAGGAAAACACAAAGAACTAAAGGAAATCAGGAAAATGATGACTGAGCAATATAAGGATCTTAATAAAGAGATGGAAATTTTACAAAGGAGCCAAACAGAAATATTGGAGTAGAGGAGAACAATAACTGAAATAAAAAATTTACTAGTAGGTTTCGGCAATAGAATGGAGCTTGTAGAAGACAGAATTAGTAATCTCTAAGATAAGAAAATTAAATGAATCAAGGTAGGGAGAAAAAAAAAATAAAAGCTGAAAAAAGTGAACAGAGCCTGAATGATCTGTGGGACACTATCAGGTGCATCAGTGTATACATTATGGGTGTCCCAGAAGGAGAAGAAAGAGAGAAAGGGCAGAAGGAATACTCAAATAATTAACGGCAGTAAACTTGCCAAATTTACCAAAGATATGCTTTTGCACGTTCAAGAAAGCCAACAAACCCCAAACTTTATAAATTCAAAGAGAACCACACCCAGACATGTAGTAGTCAAACCGTCAAATGCTAAGGAAAAGAAGAGAGTCCTAAAACCTGCAATACAGAAGCAACCTGTTATGTACAAAGGAGTCCCCACAGGATTAAGTGAAGATTTCAAATCAGAAACCATGGAGGAAATAAAATAATGGGATGAAATATTTAAAGTACTGGCAGGAAATAATTGGTAACCAAGAATTTTATATCTGGCAAAATGTCTTTCAAAACTGAGGGAGAGATTAAGACGAACAAAAGCTGAGGGACTTTAACCCCTAAACACGCTTTACAAGTAATACTAAAAGGAGTTGTTCAGACTGAAAGGGAAAGATACCGAACAGATTGAAGTGGCTTGCAGATAAAGACCTCCAGTAAAGATAACCATGTGGGAAATTATAAATGCCAATACATTGTATAGTATTTTGGTATGCAGTTCCAAGTTCAACTTCTTTTCTTTTTTGCATGGGCAGCACCGGGAAGTTAAACTTCTTATAGTTCCTAAAATTAAGTGCATAAGAAGCAATGATAAATCTATGTTTATTAACTATGTGCTGTTTACAAGAGATTCATCTTATGTTCAAAGACATACGTAAGTTCAAAGTGATAGGATGGTGACAAAATATATATTATGTAAATAGTAAACAAAAGAGAGTTGAGTAGCTGTATACTAATATCAGATAAATTAACCACTAAGTCAAAAACTGTTACAAGGGACAGAAAAGTTCACTATATGCTGATAAAGAGGTCAATTCAAGGTGGTTTCTCAGAAAACTAAGTATAGAATAGCCATATTATCCAGTAATCCCATTATTAGGTATATATTCAGAGGAACTGAAGGCAAAGACACAAATGAACATTTGCACATTGATGTTTATAGCAGCAGCATTTACAATTGCTAAGAGGTGGAAACAGTCCAAATGTCCACCAATGGATGAGTGGCTAAACAAGCTGTGATATATACATATGATGGAATATTCTGCAGCTGTAAGACAGAATAAAGTCATGAAGCATGTAGCAACATGGATGGACCTTGAGAACATTATACTGAGTGAGATTAGTCAGAAACAAAAGGATAAATACTAT
The DNA here is from genome assembly GCF_023851605.1 of Tamandua tetradactyla. Classification (NCBI taxonomy): domain Eukaryota; kingdom Metazoa; phylum Chordata; class Mammalia; order Pilosa; family Myrmecophagidae; genus Tamandua; species Tamandua tetradactyla. Next base: position 133,714,441 of record NC_135329.1, on the reverse strand, counting down.
ATGTCTCACTAATAGGAACTAACATTAATGAGTGAACTTTGAGAGTTGAAGTTAAAGACACAAGTTATCAGGAGATAGAAATAAGGTAGAGATTGGGCATTTGATGCTAAAGGAAAACACATTGTGCAACAGGACTGATTGTAAACATTCAGAAATGAGTAACACAATACTACCTGATGGTAGCACAATAATAAATAAGTACACTGAATAATATAAATACAAGCTGAAGGTGACTATGGTTGAGGAAGAAGGTATGGGACGTGTATGCCAACAGAATGAAGGATAGAGGATAAAGACTGACAGAGCATAATTCAGGAATGCCTAGAGTGGACAACAATGGTAATTAAATGTACATATATAAAAACGTTTTTGCACGAAGGAGAACAAATGGATGTCAATATTGAAGGTGTTGAAAATGCAAGGTATACAGGAAAAAGGGTCTAGAGTCAACAGTTAATATTGTAATATGCTTCCACTGAATGTAACAAAGGCATTACGTAAAGCTAAATGTCAACAGAGGTGGGGATATGGATTCTTTGTGGAAGAAAAGGAAATGTCTTCATGTAGATTATGGCGGTGAAAGAATGTCTATACACTTAGGTTGGATGGTGTGATGTGAGAATAAAATTGTTTAAAAATGAACAGAGAGAAACAAGTGCTAGAGAAAATGTGGAGAAACAGATGTGCCTATTCATTGTCAGTAGGGAAACTGAGAGGTGCAGCCCCTCTGGAGGGTAGTGTGGTGGTTCCACAGGAGGCTAGGAGTGGGGTTGCCATTTGATCCTGCAATCCCATTACTCAGTATATATATACACTTAGAGGAACTGAGTGTGGGGATACGAATGGACATTTCCACACTGTGGTTCAGAATGGATGGAGGTGGCCTAAGAGTATGATGACTGAGGGAAGGAAGGGTGAACTATGGTGTTTACATACAGCAGACTACTGAGCAGCTGCAAGAAGGAATGAAGTTGTGAGGTATGCAACTAGGTGAATGAACCTAACAACCGTATGTTGAATGAAATGCCAGAAATGAAAAGACAAGTATCATCATACCTCATTCATGAGGACGAACTTTAATACACATACTCAGCGAATTGAAGTTGAGAGCGTGGATTATCAGGCTGGGGCCTATCGTAAAGGGTCCTAGATTGTAAGCTCTTACAGCAGTCATATATATTAAGGAGTTGTAACTGTTATTTATAAATTTTGATGTACTGAGCTGTTGTATATAACCTGTTTGTTCCCAGAAACTTCGGGTATTTGTGTGACACCCAAGACTTAGATTTAGAGTGCTGAAGCTATGAAAGTTAGCAGTACCTCAGAGAGAAACTGTTTAAAAGTTGAAAAAGGGATCAGACTTCAACTAGAGATATCCATGAAGTGGATCTGGATAGGACTAAAGTAATTCAGAATACAGGGTGAAGGATGATATGGTCCATATTTTAAGACTTCAACTTCTGTGTGAGACCAAAGGGAGAGATGTTTATTTGGTGCAAAATTTATATTCTGGGTAGTGCATTATCTAATTTAACTTGTATAGTCAGTTTAATTGAACACCATAGGTACATGGAATCTTGAATAGGGCATGAAATCTTGTTGGTTTGTCCAGGATGGTGTGATGCCTTGATAAGAGAGTTTTTGGGCAGTGAATAAAAAAGTATTTGCAAAATCCACTTGGGGGTCTGGGGAGAAAGGATTACTGCATTTGGGGGATTCTTCACAAGCAGTGGGAACAACCACATCAATAGGCTGAGCTCTCGATCTTGGGGTTCACACCTATGAAACTTGTTCCTGCAAAGGATAAGCTAAGTCTACTTAAAATGATGCCTACAAGTCACCCCCAGAGAACCTCTTTCGTTGCTCAAAAATGTGGCCTCACTCTCTAAACCAACTCAGCAGGTAGAGTCACTGCCCTCCGCCCACTATGTGGGACATAATCCCAGGGATGTAAATGTCCCTGGTAACATGGGACAGAACTCCTGGGATGAGCGGGGACCAAGTATCATGGGATTGAGAAAGCCGTCTTAACTGAAAAGGGAAGAGTTATATGAGACAAAATAAACTTTCAGTGGCTGAGAGATTTCAAACACATGAGAGATTATCCTAGAGGTTATTCTAATGCATTATATAGATATCCCTTTTAGTTTAGTGTTTATTAGGGAAGTACCTGAAAGTGTTGATCTGTGTTCCAGTAGCCTTGATTCTTGAAAATATACAATGATAAGACTTTTACAATGTGACTATGTGATTGTGAAAACCTTGTGTCTGATGCTCCTTTCAGCTGGGGTATGGTCAGATGAGCATAAAAATACAGATAAAAATAAATAATGGGGGGAAAAGGGGTAAAATAAATTTGAGAGATGGAAATACTAGTGGTCAATGATAGGGAAGGGTAAATTATATGGGATGTATGAGTTTTTTCTTTTTTCTTTTTCTTTTTCTGGAATGACACAAATGTTCTAAAAGTGATCATGGTGATGAATACATAACTATGTGATGATACTGTGAGCCATTTATTGTATACCACGTATAAACTGTATGCGTGTGAAGATTTCTCAATAAAAATATTATAAAAAAACAAGAAGACATAACAACTATGAATACATATGCACCTAATAGCAGAGTCCCAAAATTTACGAAGCAAATATTGACAGATTTGAGGGGAGAAATAGATGGTTCTACATTAATAGTAGGAGACTTCAATACACTACTTACAATAATGGATAGAATATCTAGACAGAAGATGAATAAAGAGAAGAAATATACATTCTTCTTTAGTGCACATGGACCATTCTCCAGGATAGACCGCAAGTTAAGATACAGAACAAGTCTCAATGAATTCAACAATATTAAAATCATACAATCAGTGTGTCCTGTCTTGACCACAATGGAATGAGGCTAGAAATGAGTAGAAAGGGAGAACTGGAAAATTCACAGATATGTTGAAGTTAACCCACTCTTAAACAACCAAAGACTCAAAGAATAAATCACAAGGGAATTTGGGAACTATCTTAAGGCAAATGAAAATGGAAATATACCAAAACTTGTGGGTTGTAGCAAAGTCAGTACTAATAGAGTAATTTATAGCTATAAATGTTTACTGCAAAAAGGAAGGAAGATATCAAATTAGAGACCTAACTATTCGGGATATAGAAAAAGAAGAGCAAACTAAACTCAAAGTGAGTAGAAGGAAGGAAATAAATATTAGAATAGAGACAGAAAAATTAAAAAATAAAAATATGATCAATGAAACTAAAGTTGGTTCTTTGAAAAAAATCAATAAAATCAACAAACCTTTAGTAGACTGACAAATTAAAAAATAGAGGATGCAAATAACTAAAATCATAAATGAAAGGAGGACTTTACTATTGACCTCACAGAAATGAAAAGATTGTAAGAGGACACCATGAACAACTGTGTACCAACAAATTAGGTAATCTAGATGAAATGTACAAATTCTTAGAAACAAATAAACTGCACTGACTTAAGAAAAAAATAAAATCTCTTAAAGGACCAATGACAAGAGATCGAATCGTGAGGCCATCACCCTAATACCAAAGTCAGATAAAGATACCACAAGAAAAGAAAGTTACATCCCAGTGTCCCTCATGAATATAGATACAAGCACCCTCAATAACATAACAGCACACGGAACACGACAGCACATTAGAAGAATTATACACCAGGATTATATAGAATTTTTCCCAGGTATGCAAAGGTGGTTCAACATAAGAAAATCAGTTAACGTTAACACACCACATTAAGAGAATGGAGGAAAAGAAAACATGGGATCATTTCGGTTGACACAGAAGAGATGTTTGACAAAATCCAGTACCCCTTTTTGATAAAAGCACTTATAAAACTAGGATTAGAAGGAAACTTCCTCCACATGATAAAGGTATATATGAAAAAAACCACAGTTAACATCATACTCAATGGCGAAAGACTGAAAGCTTTCCCTCGGAGATAAGAAATGAGGAAAGGATGCTTATTGTGACCACTGTTATTCAACACTGTACTGAAAATTCTAGCCAGGGTAATTAGGCAAGAAAAAGAAATAGAACCGATCCAAATTGGAAAGGAAGAAGGAAAACTTTCTCCATTTGCAGATGACATGATCCAATGTATAGAAAATCCTGAAAAAATTCACAGCAGAGCTGCTAGAGCTAACATGAATTCTCCAAAGTGGCAGGGCACAAGCTCAACATGCAAAAAATCAGTAGTGTTTCTGTACACTAATTGAACAATCTGAGGAGAAAATCAAGAAAACAATTCCCTTTGCAATGGTAATTAGAGAACCAAAACCTAGGAATAAATTTAATCAAGGATGTAAAGGACCTGTATAAAGAAAACTACAAAATATTACTAAAAGAAATCAAAGAAGGCGTAAATAAATGGAAGGACATGCTGTGTTCATGGATTGGTAGATCAAATATCCTTAATATGTCAGTTCTTTCCAAAGCAACATACAGATTGAATGCAATCTCAATCACAATTCCAAGAGCCTTTTTGTTTTTGCAGAAATGGAAAAGCCAATGATCAAATTTATATGAAAGGGTAAAATAATAGGCCTGAATAGCCAAAACCTGACTGAAAAAGAACAATGAAATTGGAGGACACACACTTCCTGGTTTTAAAACTTATTAAAGCTTATTACAAAGCTGCAACCAAATCTGCATGGTTACTGATGCATGAACAGAAATATAAAGTAATGGAAATAAATTCTCACATCTATTGCCAATTGATTTTTGACAAAGGTGCCAAGTCCACTCAATAGGGAAAGAATAGTCTCTCCAACAAATGATTCTGGGAAAGCTGAATAGTTATAGGCAAAAGAATGAAGGTAGATCTCTACCTCAAACCATATACAAAAATTGATTAAAAAAAACAAAAACAAAAACATAGATATAACAACCCAAACTATAAAACTCCTAGAAGAAAACATAGGGGAGCATCTTCTGGACCTTATGATAAGCAATAGTTTCTTAAACTTCACACCCAAATTCAAACAACAAAATAAAGAATGGAGTTCATCAAAATTAAAAACTTTTGTCCATCACAGGGCTTTATCATGAAAGTAAAAAGAATACCTGCAGAATAGAAGAAAAGTATGTGGAAACCACATATTCAACAAGGGTTTACTATCCAGAATATAAAAAGAAATCAACAACAACCACAGCAAAAAGACAAGAAACCCAATTTAAAAAAATAGACATTTCTCCGAAGACTTAGAATAGACATTTCTCCAAAGAAGTTATACAAATGGCCAAAGAGCACATTGAAAGATACTCAACATCATTAATGTTAGGGAAATGCAGAACAAACTATAAGATACCATTTCATGCCAACTAGAATGCTTACTATTTTGGGGGGTGGAGGGTAGCAGCATATGGTCTGGGAATTGAACCCGGGTCTCCCTCATGGAAGGTAAGCATACCAATGAAACACCAGGGCACCCTAGAATGGCTACTGTTTTTTTTTTTAAAGGAAAATAACAAGTGTTAGAAAGAAGGTAGAAAAATAGCAACACTAATTCATTGTTGGTGGGAAGATAAAATGCTGCATCCACTGTGGAAAAGCTTCATGGTTCCTCAGAATGTTAAAAGTCATTATCATATGATCTGGCAACCCCATTCTAGGTATATAATCAAAAGAATTGAAAGCAAGAACTTGAACAGATATTTGCACACTCATGTTCTTAGTGCCATTATTCACAATTGCCAAAAGGAGGGAGCAACCCAAGTATCAACAGATAGATGGATAAACAAAATGTGGACTTTTCATGCAGCGGGATATTGTTCAGTCATAAAAAGGAACTAAGTTCTGATACTTGCGACAATGTGTGAATCTTGAAAACATCATGTCGAGTGAAATAAGCCAGACACAATAGGACAAATATTGTATGATCTTCCTGATGTGAAATAACGGAATAAGCATATTCGGAGAGTCAGAAACTAGAATACATGTTACCAGGACTTCTCTGGGGTAGGGAGTGAGGAGTTAATGTTTAATTGGGGCAGAGTTTGTTTGAGGTGATGGAAAAGTTTTGGTAATGGATGGTGGTGATGGTGGTACAAGATTGTGAATGTGATTAAACCAATGAATTATATATTTAAATGTGGCTAAAAGGGGACATTTTATGATAAACTTATATCACTAGAATAAAGTTTTTAAAAACCATTGGGCTATGCAGTGAACTCTAGTATAAACCATGGCCTCCAGCTAATGATATAATTATAATTGTATTGTTTCATCACTATAAGAAATTGTCATGCTAATTAATAACGGGACACTTTATATGTGAGGGGGTATATGAGAACCTTATTTTTGGCATGATTGTTCTATAAATCAGCAGCTTCTTTAATAAAAAAATAAATAGATAAAATGAGATGTATTTAATATTGTACCTTAATTTTGTAGTTTTAGTAATTATAAGCTATTCTTATTATTGCCCATAAAGTAATATTTCAAGATGCTATGCCAATTGGGCCATCATTACAAATATTACTTTACATAATAAGAATAATTCATTTTCATTTGTATGAAATGTATTTGTTAAAACTTCGGTTTAACATGACCTATTTCTTCTTCTCATTTAATCACCTTTCAAAATATTTCTTTAATGGACAAGTAGACAGTTTGTCGTATACATGCCCAAGTAGGAAACTTTTCAGTGTAGCATCTGTTTCCTTGGCATTGGAGAATAAATTAAAATAATTCGCTAACATAACAGAATTCTTTACTGTAATTGGCATAATTTTAATGGAATTATAGGATGTGAACAGATATTTTCTTCTGAAAAATTAGTATCACAACTTCATATTTATGTTTATTTTTAGTAAATGCTTTAACCTCACCATTTATCTTTCTACAGCTACACCAAGACATAATTAGATGGGTAATACCACTTTTCACCAAAGAATTCCTTTAGACACTTTTTTTCTCTGCCTTCCATTCTAATCCTTACTGATCACTATACATGATTTTTATATCTTACCCTTGAATCAAATGTTAAAATTCAAATTAAATAAAGCAAAACAGCTTTTAAATGTAGATATCAGTGAAGAGGTCTTATGCATGCTCCACGGTCATGATGTGTACACACACACTCACACACACACACACCATCATCATCACCATCATCAGTCTTACCTGTTGGACTTTCGGAAAGTCAAAAAGAATAACTTCCTCTTCCTTATCTAATTTGTGAACTGAATGAGAACTGGGTGCATTGGTCAGATGGCTGGATCAACTGGGTTAGGCAGGCATGTTTTGAGCCTTACAATTTGTCTTCCTCTGTTGAACCTCAAGCTTTGCCACTTGCGAGGGGACTGAAAGGCCAAATATGTTGGTGCAGCCCAAATTTCTACATGGAAGCTTTACAAGTAAGGAGTAGATGTTTCCTTATGACATCAGTTCCTTTTTAGAAAATGTTTTTAAAATTAAGCATAGGTGAGTAGAATGGCAATGAGCTAAATGTCCCAAGTTATTCTGAAGCAAAATAATGCAGTGTTTATTCAATGCATTTGGATGCTGTGTCTCTCAAAATCTTATTTTTTTTCCTGAAACTTCTCTTATCATGTCTCCTTTGACATGTATCTTCTATACTTTAATATTTCTGGTTCTTGTGAATTCTGACTGTTAACTGCACCACTGACAATGATATTTATTTTATTGCTGACATTTTATCCATCATGCAAACATGATTTAACTTGTAGTGTGATTTCACCATGGAGGATATTCTCGTGGCTCATTGAGTCTTATTGTGCCTTATGCATTGCTGTCTTTGATACATTTTGGTTTATCTTTTTAAGCGCTTAGCCATGTGTCTATATTTACTGATGAACTCTTTGCTATTTTACATTCTCTTTTTGTATACATTTAATGTCATTTACCTAATATATCAAAAAGGGTCATTTTACAGGTCAATTAAAGTATTTTTTAAAAAAGCAACAGTAACTGATCTTAGAAATAGTGATACCTGTGTTTTAAAATCTGCTTCAATTTAGTATATTCAGTATAATAACACAATCAAGTTATGTGACTAGTTTACATAGTTTCATATGTGGGACCAATAAAGTACCTGGAACTCCTGTATTTACAGCATCCTCTCATGAATTTAACCACAATTATTATGTGTTTAATCCTGGTTAAAATTTTGGCTCTGCTGATGTTCATAAGCCATTGGTGATTTTCTTCACTTTGCCAGGCCTTTCAGTTTTCTTCTATGTAAAATGCAAATGATAATACAAATCTCACAAGGATTTTGGGAGAATGAAATTAGTATAGTTATTATATGTGAAATATATGCTGTATGTATGAATTTCCCTCAACTCCAGTATCTACTCTCAAATACCATCCTCTCACTAGAGGAGAGTACGATATTGGTGATCCCTGCTTGGTGAGTAGCACAAACTACCCCTGCTCCTAAGGATCCCAGGAAACCATGATAGAACTATAGGAACACTTCTCTGGAGTTTTTCTTGAAGCTAAATGACTCAGCTTGTCTGTACGCAGTCAAGGAGAGTAGCTGGGCCCTGGGCTCCAAATCCCAACTCCAACAACAGAAGTTTGAAAGCAGGGAGAGAGAGGAGGAAACCTTAGTTGTTGGAGGGTTTATGTAAGGAACTATTGTAGACCAGCTGGTTCCATGCCCATAATCTATGCAAACCAGGATGTTCAAGGCCATCTGCTGTGCATTGCTTTAGTTAAAGCTCTTTGAAGAATAAACAACAGAAACACACCTGACATCTCAAATAAAAGTGGGAGTGGGAAGGTGGCCGATATTATAAGGATATGATAGGGAATCCTACTGCCATTCAAGATTGTGAAATGAAGTGCAGTTAGATCCCATAGAAAAGAAATTAGGAATTACTAAGTCCTGGAATGAGCTACTCCCTCTTTCAGAGTCTCTTAAGCTTCTTTCCTATCTTTTCCTCCTTCTTTTTTCTCTAATCTACACCCACCATTCATCTTTCTCTGTGTGTCTACCAGTAATTTCTGATTTGTACTTGGTCCAAAGTGTATTTTTCTAATCAATATAGCCTTGTAAGCTCAGCACCCAAGGATAACTGGTTCTGTCTTTCATTATTTTAATTACACTTTCCAGAGAGGAACTGGATTGGCCCAGCTCACTCATATTAGCCAATGTATTGGACTCCCTGAGGGAGAAGTTAACCATGGTTCAGCTGAGGACACAAGGTTGTGCTCATGTGACAACTTTGTGAAATCTTTCCTCTGTAGGATGTAGATAGAGCAAGCTTTATGGAAAGGTATCAATTATATTCATACCATTTTTCATAGGACCTGGAATGTAGTATATACTCAATAAATATCTGAATAAGTGAATGATAGCACTAAAAATACGGCTTATTTTAATGAGAAATTTATCTGAACTTAGTGACAGCTAATATGTGTGGAATGCTTACCATGCACCAGACTTGATGCACATTTTATGTGCCGAAGGTTACGAAGCTAGGAAGGAATAGAGCCAAGGTTCTTTGGTTCTAGCCTCCACACTCTTGACTCTATGCTAAATGACTCTCATGGTTTGCCTGATTTCAGGCAATATAAAGCAATTTATACCACCTCTGATGTTATAGCACTTTGCAATTGTTTTGTTTCGTTTTAACGAGAGTGGAGTTATAGTGCAGCAATTTAACAAACACAATGCAGATAAAGCCTAGAAATGATTATTTGTTCCTCTTTTTCCCTGTGCTCTTCTCTCTCTGCTTATACATCTCTACGTTATCTAATCTTCTCTTTTCCTTATCCTTCTTTTCCTCTGACTAGCCAACCTTTTTTATTGTGATGATCACTCTTTGCTTGTTCTAGGAATCATTTTTACCTGATTCTGATTCTATAGCCTGAAATCATAAATTATAATCCTCTTAAAGGATAATATTTAAGTAGAAAGGAAAGCATGGAGGACAATATGTTGGAAGAAAGCCTTTTATGTAACAAAGGGCAAGTCAAAATAGCAATGTTAATTTCCAGAACTCAAAAATATTATGTAAATTACAGGACAATAAAACCAAAAAGGACTATATATATCAAATTAAAATAGATTCACTAAGACTCAAAGGTCAGCAAACTAATACAATAAGATATAGTTTTTACTAAGCTTTTCTCTTTAAATGATAATATACCTTGATGTGAAATAGGTATAAAGTATGGTGAGTAATATATTTCTAGCAAACAATATGCATTAAGGGCTTTAAAATGTCAATTCATTCCTTTTTCAAAAATTATTTCAAAGGTGGTTTAACTTTATGTACAAAATTGATCATTACTGTTATATTAATAAAAATTAAAACCTGGAAATAATTAAAACTTTCCATAATGAGGAAATGTTAAATTATAGATCATACATATAAAGTACTGTGCAGCTATTAAAATAAGGTTTACAAGAACTCATATCATTGTTAAAATGGTCTTGAAGTGATATAACTATTCAAAGCTATAGATAAATGCAAGCAGACACATATTAGTAAACAAAAAGAGGCTTGAAGAAAATACACCAAAATATTTGTAATATTTTAGTCAAAGTAGCAGAATTCTATATGACTTTTTCATCTATTTGGTACTCCGGATTTTCTGCAATGAGCAGCTTTGTGTGAAGGTAATATTCCTCCATTGGGCTTAGGTTTAAAGGCATCTCCTTGCTACCTAATCTTTTATCACAGACAAGACTAGAGCACATACATGCCAAAGCATCCTGGGTATAAGCCTGCTGCTTGGTCCATTTGGCCCCAAATCTTATGGCTCTAGGTCAAAAGAAACCTGAGGTTACCCACTCTACATACAAGCCTAAGTTTTGTCAAATAGCAGCAAATACCCACATTCAGATAAGCCATCTCTGAGTCTGACGCTCTTTGGGGAGGCAGCATGGAGACGAATGCTAAGATCCAACTTCTCTCCTCTGCTCCTCCTCTATGGAGAATATCTTTCCACTTCTGATCTTTGATTTTGCTGATCATTATCAAAGGAAATAACGGAATCAGTGAGATATGAGAGAATAAAAAGAGAAGACAACAAAAATGGATTCATGTTTAAAATAAGCTTAAGGTGAAAATTGCATAAAAAAAGAAAATATTTTAAATAATGGTTTAAAATGAGATTAAAAGCAGCTTAAGAAGTTTCTCTTCTTTAACTGGAAGGCTGCACATAAATTTTTCTTAGACTTATCTTTAATAATGTATTTCTTGAACCTACTCTCAAAAGTAGAAATTGCTAAACCATGATATAGGAGCTATAAGGATATGTTAAAACCACTCCTCAAACCACACAAAACCAAGACAAAACAAAAGAGCAACAGCTCCTCAGATTATTTTCTTTAACAAAAATTATTTAATCAGAACATTTCCTTAAGAATATTAACGTTTGAGTTTTTAAATAGTTTGTAGAAGCAGCGATACTATTTTTTTTTTGTATTTTCGATTTTTCAAGTGAGCTAATCCACTGCACATCACATTACATAATTATTATTATTATTAACAAATGGAATGGATAAAATAAAATAATAAGGTTGCAAACATTTATGAAACACTAGCCTTTTAGAAAATTGATCCTCTTCAGAATTGGTTTATCCTAAATATTGTTTTGCAATGATACTGATTCTGAAAACCAAAACTTTGATTCTAGTTACAAAATAAGGCGTTATTTCATTGGTTTAAAAAAAATTAATTCCTACATGTTTTTTGTTTTGTCTTTAGGATGTTTCTGTTTGTTTATTTTTGTTTCTTGGGGTGCTTTTTATTTTGTTTCCCTGTGAGTCATAAGTTAAGTGAAGCCTTACTCCCTCTTTTCTAACTGTAATTTGTCAACACCTTGAGTTCAAGGTGGCAAGATATGAGTTCCTAAAATTGGTATTGCTCCTTTTAAAGATATATTGGAATTATTTAGACTGGCACCTTTTTTTGACGATTATATCCAAAGAGGTTTTAGTTTTATATTTACTGGACTATATTTAGTATATAATCTTATTTATTGTATATAGTATTTTGACCATTGAAAACTGTTAGGATAAAACTTAGATTTGTCAATTATTAACAGTAAGATCCTAAGAAAAGAAGATCTAAAGTGTCCACCATGAGTTTGTTCAGAATTTTCCCTTGATATTGGAGAACTTAGACTTATTTTTTCTGCAAGCTTACAAATTCCTGGAAGCTTAAGGACCATTTCTTATTTATCGTAAATTCACAATAACCAGATTAATAAGTATATATTGAATGAATGAATGAATGAATGAATACAGTTCCAAGGAGATTTGTCTGTGTTTTGTGGACATTTTTCCTTTATATACTTTTTTCTGTTATTCTATTTAGAAATAAATTTCATAAATTTTTGGATATTATGTTAATATTAGAAATTCCCAGTTTAGGAAATGGGAAGGATTGATTTTAGATGTATTTTATTTTTACCTTAACCGGGTCTCTTAGTATCTCCTTTCAAGGACTCTCTTCTTTGATGTTGGAGGACAGATCTATTTTTATCAATTGACTGTTATAAATTCCCATCTAATTTAAGAAAATACAGCCATATTTTGCTCTAGGCAGAATTCTGATATGGTAGGAAAAGTAACCAAATAAGGTTGTACATACTGTACATAAAAGGCCACTGGGGTGACTGAAGCAAACTTATCCTATAGAGTTAAATCATATAAAAGATTGGTAACCATCTACTCTTACTGGCTGGTGAACTGAGATACCAGAGTGTATAAAGTAGACACATAAAGAATTGGCAGTAGGTAACAACAGTTGCTAAGCTTCAGGGAGAAGGATTAGGCTAGCCATATACAGGGACCAGTTTTTCCTTCTTACGGAAAATGTAGAAACTGGTGTTTTTTGCTTTTGTTCTATGAGTTGTACTTGTATTCTACATTGGATTATAAGCTTCTCAAAGATAGGAATGGTATCATATTCAGTTTAACACATACTAAATAAATGTTTAATGAGTTGAATTTATTGAAGTAGGAGAAAGTAAGGGGAAGCAAATGATGATGATGGAAATGTTATAATCAGATTTAGTTTATTACATTCCTAATTGCCTCCCATTATTGATTCTGTGTGATCAGAATGAGGCTTTAGGGGTTTTAAGTTTGAAATAGGTTGATGTTTTGAAAAAAGAGTTAATAAATACTCCAAGAGGAAAACGTACACCATACTGAATGAACTGAGGCAAAAAAAAAAAAAAAGAGATAATGAGTTAGAAATTGACTTCAAGTTTATGAGGTCACAGAGGCAAAAGTAAAGTTGAAAATAAAGGGCTATAATGAGGCAGTAAAATGAATGAAATGGATAGGGCATGGTATGACGAAAGAGAACAGCCTTTTTAGTTAGAAGATCTGGTGGGTTCAAGTTCCAACTTCCCTCTGGTTGCTGCATATGACCTTTTCTATCCTCAGTTTTCTCATCTATAAAATGGAGGCAACATTAATACTTAATTTACAGAGTTGTCATTGAGATAAAATGTGATAGTATAGTCTGTCTTTTTTAGGGACTGTTCGGTACAAGAATTTGAAAGTCATTTGAGTAGTTCAAGTAAAATAAGGATATATATTTTTCAAAAGTATAGGAAAATTACATAATTGCTAAGTAAAAAGAAGTGGTGCTTAGCTCAGCAAAACTGGACAGTCATTATCAGTCTACTCCCTTTATTTCTTTATTTCCTTCTCTCTTTCCCTGGGAATCTAATGGTCTCTCATCAACGCATCTCTCAATGTCTGCGTCATTCTTTATGATGTTTATGGCCAAAAGTCATGGAAAACCTTGTTACAAAGAGGCTTAAACAACGAGGGATTCATTATTGCATAACAAAAGTTTGGATCTAAATCCCTCAGTGTGAAGCAGTCATAATCCCAAATAGTCATAATCCCAAATCCCTCAAGATCGAGGAATGAGCAAAAATAAGGGGGGCATTGTGACCACCGATTACAGCACATTTATTGTTATTGTAGTTATCTTGTGTTGAGTAATTTGTAACATTGCTGTTAAAAAAGAGAGAAAAGGATATGATGTATGCAAATTGTTTTTAAGAGGATCAGGGGAAAATGTAATAATGTGTACGTGTTTAGCATTGGTGGATTTGGTTAATGAGTATAAAAGAGTTCTTTGCAATATTTGCAACTTCTCTGTAAATTGAAAGTTATTTCAATATAGAGCATTAAAAAAAGAATTTGGAGGTAAAACTGATCCAGGGCATCAGCTGAGTCATCATGGAAACTGACTCTCCTTATCTTTATGCTTTTCCACTTCAGTCTTTAGGCTTGTCTTCTTAAACTGGTCCCTTCTAAAGTTCCCAGGTAGATACCAGAGTTTCAGGCATCATGTGTTTTCAAGAAAAGAAAGGGCTGTTCTTTCACACACATATCTTTTAAAAATGAAGAGTACTCTTTGGGTATACTCCAGCAATGATTCTGTCAGCTACATAGCATTAAAACTTTACACATAATTCTTAAAGCTGTTCATGAAATATTTAAATAGAGATATTCTACAGATACAAAAGTGTGAGATAATCAGATAAAGGTCGGCAAACAAATCTGAGCTTTACTCTGAGACTTGCTTTGTTGGTGATTTCAGAAATTACAGGCAAGTCATGTGTAAATCGCCTATATTTATAGAAAATTTTTTTCATTTAAATTGCCCCCATATTAAAGTTTACCGTAATAAATGCTGTAGTGAGCACTAAGACGAATAAATATCTTCTCTAGAAACCTAGTAGGGGCAATAAGAAATATAAGAAAATAAGAATGACAGAAAGCCAAAGGTAAATGCCAGAAGAAACAAGGTCTACCTTAATATGGAGGGAGGGAACAAAGTCTCATGGAAGATGTGACATTTCAGCTCTAGAAGTTGTGATAGAGGAAGACTCCACAGGCCAGGGAAACTGAGTAAGCATAGACTTTGAAAAGAAGAGTTTTAATTGCATGAATAATGTTTTGGAATCATGACGAATTTCATGTTACAATAGCAAGGAGAAGAACAGTGAATTCAGGCTGGATTCTGATCATGGACAGCAACGAGGGTCAGGCTAAAAAAAGCTCCAACAGTCAGAACTGAGAAGCATTCAGATATTTGAAGAGGGCAGTGATATGCACTATAGAAAAAGAAATCTGTCTGCAGAATATCGAGGAAACTGGAGATCTGGAGACTGGAGAAGAAACTCTGCTGCAATAGTCTGAACAAGAATTCTTGAGAATTTCAACCAGAGTTGAATGGGAATGGAAATGAGAGTCCAAATCCATGGGAAGAGTTCCAAGTTGTAAAGGAATAAAGCTTAATAGTTACCTGGATATGAGGAAAAGGTAACTCTGAGATTTTGAACTTGAGGAAATGGAAGAAAGCTAATGTGTTTACCAGAAATATGACACCAAAGTGGAGAAATTGGTTTGGAAGATAAGATGAATTTTTCAGATTTGTATCTCCTGCATTTGAGATATTGATGGGATTTCATTGCTGATACTTAAAAAATTCAGGTCCTGAGCTTAGAAGAAAATCCAAGGATAAAGAGATTTGAATGTTATCACCATATTGATAATACATTAAAGAATGAGGAAGGTAAGAAGTGAAAATCAAAAACATTTACAAGACAAAAAATAATAAAACTGGTTACTTTCTAATAATAGTAATATTGTAATAGAATTCTGTTGGCAGTTTCAGCATGACTTTCATTTCTTAACTCCCTCAGAATTATAACTCAAAGATGCTAGTATCATTTTGTATAGTTTGTGAAACTGGTGCTCTAAGAGG
This sequence comes from Tamandua tetradactyla, assembly GCF_023851605.1. Classification (NCBI taxonomy): domain Eukaryota; kingdom Metazoa; phylum Chordata; class Mammalia; order Pilosa; family Myrmecophagidae; genus Tamandua; species Tamandua tetradactyla. The sequence continues at coordinate 133,698,689 of NC_135329.1, read as the reverse complement.
TCAATTTGCCCCAAATCATGCAGTCAGAAAGTGGAGAATTTGGAACCCTAGCAGGCTTTGGACTCCAAATCTTACCTTTAGCAATTTATAATCACTGAAGACCTTTGTTACTGAAATACGATTATTTAAATAAGTAAAATAAATATGCATATATATATATATATATATATATATATATATATATAAGATCTAATAGAAGGTGTTCAGGAACATTATATTTTAAGTAAGTAAACATCTCTACTATTGTCTGTATGGTTCCAAATTGTGCATCAATCAAAATTTTTTTCATTCAGATTTTATACAGTAAAATCTGTCTGTGAGAATTCTCAGACAAATATGTAGTCATATCACCATGAACTGAGGTCTTAAGATGTAGCACCTGTGAACAGCTCCATTTTCAAACTTACATCAACCAAATGTTTTATGGATTTCACCAAAAATTCTGTTTAATGCCTGTAGCTAGAAAAATACTGAATAAATTTTAGAGACAAGAGCATCAGTTTGTTTTCGTATTGCACTTTTTTAGAAATCCCAAAGAGCTTGAAACACTATAGTATACCTGTGTTCAATATGAATTTGTTTGTAAGGACAGCTGTACTTTCTGCTTTCCTAATTTGCATTTTAAGTTTTTGTATTTATGAATTTGACTCTTCAGCCTGCAGATGTCGTTTTTAATGAATTGCTTCAATATTTTAACCCGTTGAGTTTCAATTTCATGCCCTGCTATTTAAAGAGATCAATATATATAATATGCATTATATATAGTACAGAAAATAATATATGTGAAAAATAAGGTAGATATTTGTTCCTTAATAATGAAGTCATATTTTTCTCTGCCTCTCCCTCAGAGATGGCCGGTCTTTAGTAAGGTCTGTAAAAAGTCCTGGTGGGTTCATTGCAATAGCAGATTGTGGGCAACAGTACTGACTGTTAATTCAGCGCATATTAATACTTTATGAATATTCATTAAATTTGTTTATATGCAGCAATTCAACTTAGTAAATGGCTGCAGCCAGAGTGAACTCTAATTAGAGGAATTAGTTAGGACTTAGAAAACAGTGCAAGGATTTGCGGACATTTGGAAGGGGAATTTTTCTCCTATTAGACAAATACCTCCTGGGCAGCTTGCAATTTGGTTTGTATCTATAATAGGTAGAAAGAATGGAGGGTTTCAAAGCTTAAGGGCAAAAGAAAGTGAAGGTCGGTTGTTCAAAGTAGCGCAAGATGTCTTTTAGATCATAGCATACCTAGGTCTTTCCTTGTTGGGTTTCACCATATTTTAAAAGATCTTTCAACTCACCAACTTTCAAAAGCCACATTTAACAGTAGTAGAAAGTTCAACCCAGTTAAACAAGAATAATTTGACTATGAAACTATTTTCCATGGTCAGAGTGGTGCTTCTTTCCCTTTCACTTACCTCCGTAATATCCCTGCCAACAGAAACCCAAAGGAAGCAGCTGTTCTGAAGATATACAAACAAAAGGAGCTGTTGCTATAGCAACTATAGAACCCTGTGGAAAAGCTCTCCCTAAAACACTCAGAGCCACTCCTCCTCCCCACTCCCTCCTTTCCTTTCCTGAGCACAGACTGCCCTTGGACAGAAATGATGCTTGGTGATTTGAGTATACATGGGGCACCAGGGTGAACACTGTAGCCTGCATTTACACCTTTGCAAGAGCTGGAAGACTACCCTGACCATAGCTTATGAAAGAGCTGTAGAAGGTGGGCCACAGTGGCTCAGCAGGCAAGAATGCTTGCCTGCCATGTCAGAGGACCTGGATTTGATTCCCGGTGCCTGCCCATGTAAAAAAAAAAAAAGAAAAGAAAGGGCTACAGACCCTGATGACAATTACAGGGTACCTGGCTGCCTGATTCATAACTTTTCTTTATCCTGTTTTGAAAAATACTATTGGCCTGTGTCATTCATTACTTGATGAAATGATGATGTCTCTGTCACTTTTGCCTTTCCTTTCAGTTTTCCTTTCTGGCCCATATCATTGCCCATGAGCCAAACATAGTGTTCTAGTTTGCTAGCTGCCAGTATGCAATATACCAGAAACAGAATGACTTTTAAAAGGAGGAATTTAATGAGTTGCTAGTTTACAGTTCTAAGGCCAAGGAAATGTCCCAATTAAAACAAGTCTATAGACATGTCCAATTTAAGGCATCTGGGGAAAGATACCTTGGTTCAAGAAGGCCGACGACATTCAACGTTTCTCTCTCAGCTGGAAGGGCACATGGTGAAATGGCGGCGTCTGCTGGCTTTCACATGGCTCTACCATAAAGGAACTCTCTCCAAAGTGTTTTCTTTTTTAAAGGATTCCAGTAAGCATCTCCACCTTCAGTGGACACACCTCCGTGGAAATCATCTAGTCAGAAGTTACCACCCACAGTTGCATGGGTCACATCTTCATGGAAACAACCAAAATGCTCCCACCCAGCAATACTGAATGAGGATCAAAGGGCATGGCTTTTCTGGGGTCCACCACAGATTCAGACCGGCACACATGGCATGACTGAATGAAGTCTGTAGACTTCCTGATTCAACAATTGCTACTGAACTGGATTAAAGATAAATTAGTTTTGACCTCAGAGGTAAATGGGTGTTGCTAGATGCTCAGTATTGTGTTTATTCTCCATATGGTAGACCATATAAGCATAATTTTTCTAAAGTAGACCAATATTTTTATTCCAATTCCAATTTCCCTGCAGTTTTATTTTGATTAATGTAATAACATAATCCATCATACTTTTTTGGGGGGTGGGGTGGGGTTGCATGGTCTGGGAATTAGAACCGGGTCTCCCACATGGCAGGGAAACAGTCTATCCCTGAACCACCCATGGACCCAATATCTGTCATTTATTTATGTAAATGTTTTGGTACTCAGCGGTCAATCAATTGCACTCCTAAAATAGTTTTTAAGTCCATAATTTAGATGCATAAATTTAGTTTTTTTAGTCAGTAATTTTGAATTTGGAACATACTTTGATGTGGTTACTACCTGTTAACTGTTCTGTTAACACAAATTGTGACTAACAACCTTTCTAAGTCTATGTATTCCTGATGTCATTGAAATATTTTATTATTGCAAAGAAATAACATAAGATACTCTTTCATTTTTAAATGTACAGCATGGTCCTTTTGAATACCTTGAAATAGGCTTTGAACTGGGGTTAGCCCTGCTAGAAATTGTTCATAATAAATTAAAATCCTTACTTAAAAAACATGGAGATGAACTAGTCCCATCAGTTATTAAAACATGTTTGTTTTTTTTTTTAAAAAAAACCTTTAATAAATAAAACTGTGAAGTATCATGCATGAATAGACAGGTCAAAAGGACAAAATGAAAATGGAAAGGCCCAATTATTTATGAGGTTTTGGTATATGTTTGTGCTGGTTTGAAGGGAAGTATGCCCCCTAAGAAAAGCCATGTTTTAATATGGATCCCATTTCTTAAAGGTAGAATAGTCTCTATTCAATGCTGTGTATTTGGGACTGTGATGGGATCATCTCCCTGGTTGATGAGATTTAGTTAAGAACGGTTGTTAAACTGGATTAGGGGGATGACATGTCTCCACCCATCTGAGTGGGTCTTGATTAGTTTCTGAAGTCCTATAAAAGAGGAAACATTTTGGAGAATGAGAGATTCTGAGAGAGCAGAGAATGCTGCAGCATCACGAAGCACAGACTCCACAAGCCAGCGACCTTTGGATATGAAGAAGGAAAATGTCTCTGGGGGAGCTTCATGAAACAGAAAGCCAGGAGAGAAAGCTAGCAGATGACACCATGCTTGCCATGTGCCCTTCCAGCAGAGAGAGAAACCATGACTGTGTTCACCATGTGCCTTCTCACTTGAGAGAGAAACCCTAAACTTCATCGGCCTTCTTGAACCAAGGTATCTTTCCCCAGATGCCTTTGATTGGACATTTCTATAGATTTGTTTTAATTGGGACATTTTCTCGGCCTTAGATCTGTAAACTAGCAACTCATTAAATTTCCCCTTTTAAAAGCCATTCCGTTTCTGGTATATTGCATTCCAGCAGCTAGCAAACTAGAACAATGTTAAAGGTAGTTTTTCAGGTTTAATATTTGATGGTATGTGGTTTTAATGAAGGTGTGGAAACCCAATGCGCTCATCCACTGCTGATGGGAATGTACATTGGTAAAAACTTCTCTGTAGGGCAATTCAGATATAGCTTTTGAAATTCCAAATGCTCAGACTCCTTAACTGAGTAATTTAACTCATACAGATGTAGCCTACAGGTACACTTAGACAAATTAAAAGACATGAGGACATGGTTATTCGTTTCAGCAAGGATTAGAAATAATGTATATGCCTATGAATAGGATCCTGGTTAAATGAATTATTTTACAGTATATGATAGGATAAGGTGCAGCTGCTAAAGAGATGAGGGTGGGGGAAGTAGAGGAAGCATGTTATAAATTCTGTGTAAACTGACAGAGAATAATCACAAAGATCAGTTGTTAAATTTTAAAAAGAAAGGTGAAGAAAAATATATATAGCATCTTACCTTTTGTGTAAAAATGGTGTGTGTGTGTTTGTATCTAACTTGCTTAAAACCTTTGGAAGGACACACACATTGACACAGACACAACTACAAACATTGAAAGTCTTAAGAAAGGTGATATCTAGGTAAAATCAGTGAGAGGAAAAATTTCCATTTATACCTTTCATACTTTTTGAATTTTTAAAATATGTTATTCATTCGAAAATAAATTTATGTAAAAGCATCTAAAAATGATTGCTTTCTAAGCAGTGATTGCTCAAGTGGGCAGAAAACCATGGAAAAGACAGAAGCAAGAGTGACCAAAGTTAAACTCATAATGGGCCTCCTTTTCTCCTTTTTCCTTTAAACATTCTTTGGCTGAAATGTCCTTCCTGCCATTTTTTTGTTTTTTTTTTTTTTCACTGTTTCTACTTTCCCACTGATCTTGGCAGAGAGGATAGAGAAGGAGCTAACATTGGTTAAGGATGGAGAGCTCTTCCACATTTCTTCAAGACTATGCTTTGACTCCCTAAGTTATCGAACAGATTTGTATAAACTGTTAAAGCACTAGTCCTGTCCATAGATGAAAATATGTATTTCTTCTTCATTCACAGGTGAACAGATGTAGAATTTGTTAAAAGCAACCACATGTATTGACATATTCATATAAGACTTGCCATTCAACCTTCTTACATAGCATCAAAGTGGAACAGAGCCAAAGTCTAAGCCTGTAAATGATTATCCAGTTGGATAGGGAAGGGTTAATTATGTTCACCATTGCTCTCAGACAAGAATTGAGGCATGTTTCATGTGAGCGAGATGTCTTGCACAGCTATACATCTAGCAATAATTCAACAAATATTAATTAGCATTGGGGATCAGAAATAAACCCTACTTTATAGACAGATTGACTCAGATCTGAATCAGGCAGACCAGTTGTTATTTAAGGGTCTTTTTCCTGAATAAATATCTGATTAAACTTTTTGCCATGCATGCAAGGATTTAAGATTTGCTAGATACAGGCTCAAGCATAATATCTTACTATATTTCAGGAAATTTTTGTTACTATTACTTTCTGGAAAGGACTCTACTTTTGGTAACTATTAAATTTGAATGTGATTAGTATGCACAGTTGGCCCGACTAATATTTAAAAACACATTAAAAATTCTGTAGTATCACTGATGTGGAGAAGAACAGCGTCAATTAAAATATGGGTCCACTGGCCAAGTTTTTAGTTTCACTATTGAGGAATTCTGCGAGCTTCTGATCAGACCTGGAACTCGAACTCATGAAAGAGTAGTCTGATGACAAATGCTAGACAAATTTTTAAAGATTATCCAAAGGGATTCATTTTTCATTTACTATATCTTGCTTTTACTAATAATTAGAATGTTCGCAAATTCACAAGTCCTTTCTTCTGTTTGGATTTTTGTTTTGTTCACTTTTACATAAACTTTTGTTCCAGGTACAGGGCTTTTAAATGTAACATATCCAATAGCCTCACCCCCAAAATAGCAAAGTATGCATAACAGACGCTAGTGCTGAAATTGGATTTTCTTTTTAATAAGGGACACAAACAAAAGACCCAAATCTTTTGGTCTTTTGTGTCACAGAAAGAGTGAGATGGATACTGTAAAAAAAAAAAAAGAAAAATAATACAGAAGAGCAAATAAAATATTTTTAATAGTAAAAGTGGAGGAAGAGTATGGAAAACAGAACCTTTGATGTAGAAAATAAAAAGTGTGGGAGAATTTTGTCATCAGAGTGAAATGTGAAATTCATTCATTCTAAATTGTATATTCAATATATATTGAACAAGCTCCATTAATGACAGAAATAGGACCACTTTACATTTGTAATCATCGTATCCTCTAACAAATTCAATAAACATTTAAGTTGTCTTTAAAGACACCTATTGTTAGGAGAATAGTGTAGACTAACAAAGTAGGATATATGTCCACCACCCCCTAAAACTTCTGTGAATATAATCCTCCAAATACATAGCAAAGGACCTGCGAGATGTTAGATTCCACTTAAAACTGAAATAATTGAAACTCATCAAGAAGAATTGTAACAGGGCAAGGGGTACACTGGATGCATACTCAGCCTTGCCAACCATAATTCTCACTCTTAAACATAATATCCAGAGTATGCTGGTGGTTATTTAAACATTTAGATGTATAAGTAGTTATATATATCTTGTATTTCTTGAACATAAACACATACTAGGATTCAGACAAATATCATATATTGAATGACTTTTGAAGTCTTTATCTTCTGTTCACTTTCTTCTTTATGTACCCCAAATTCAGGTCCATTTAGGTTTACTTTCTTTTCCATCTCTGTCCTCTAAAGTACAAGGTTAGTGTTAAATGTTAGCATTAGTAGCAGACTACTACTTTCTGTTCTCCTGCATTCTTTTTTCCTTACCCTCCTGTTCTAGTTTGCTAACTGCTGGAGTGCAATATACCAGAAATGGAATGGCTTTTAAAGAGGGGAATTTAATAAGTTGCTAGTTTACAGTTCTAAGGCCAAGAATATGTCCCAATTAAAACAAATCTATAGAAATGTCCAATCTAAGGCATCCAGGGAAAGATAGCTTGGTTCAAGAAGGCCAATAAAAGTTCAGGGTTTCTCTCTCAAGTGGGAAGGCACATGGTGAACACAGTCAGGGTTTCTCTCTCATCTGGAAAGGTACGTGGCAAATACAGCGTCATCTTCTAGCTTTCTCTCCTGGCTTCCTGTTTCATGAACCTCACAGGGAAGCATTTTCCTTCTTCATCTCCAAAGGTCTCTGGCTGGTGGGCTCTCTGCTTCTCATAGCTATGTCGTTCTGTGTCATTCTCCAAAATACTTCTTCTTTTATAGGATTCCAGTAAACTAATTAAGACCCACCTGGAATGGGTGGAGACATGTCTCCATGGAGATAATCTAATCAAATTCCCGACATGCAGTGCTGAGTAGGGTTTAAGAGAAACCCTTGTGGTTGCTCCCACAAGATTGGATTAGGATTAAAGTGTGACTTTTCTAGGGTACATAAATCTTTTCAAAGCAACACACCTCCTAATAACATCAAATGAAAAAGATAAATCAATATAAAATTTTCATGTCAGCATCATAATATTTTGATATTCCTGAATTTCTTTTTATAGCTGTATTTGCTATCCATATGATTATATATGCCTAATAATTTAAAAATCTAACAGCCTTAAAAATTACATCAGCTAACCAAAACATGTTGGCTAACATCTCTTTGCCTATTTAATAAAAATTTATTTTGGCTAGAAATGCTTCATAACAGGCTAAAATATCTTGAATTGGGGAAAATAAATTTAAACCCTATCTATTTATATATATATATATACACTTTTATAAATGTCTTTACTTTACAAAAAATAATTGAGAATTGATTTTTACAGATGAATATCCAAGTCTACATTATTTTTTTCCTGTCAGTTTTGAATGCAGCTATTGTGGTAATTTGTAGAAGGGGTTATTATTTATTGACTGAAAATAATTCAAGTGGATTTCAGTCTATTTTGTCTATTTTTGAAAAATATGTACATTTAGCATTTCTAGTTTCTGATGATACCTTAGCATAATCTTGCTGGTTTATATTAGATTTTGCCAATTTTATCAGCATTTAGCTAATTGAGGAAGAAAATACAATATAGTGTCTAATCATACAATATTCTGAAAAGGATTTATAGAGAAAAAAATGTTCTCTTGGAAAGGATTTTCTTTTTAAGGCTTATATACATTATTGTTGCCTTTTGCCTTCACTTTCAATTTTTATGGTCATGCCAACCATAAAATAAAAGTATCTGGTCCTTGTAGATGTGATATTTTTCTTTCATAAAATGAAACCTCCCGAGACATCACACTGACTGTAGATTTTGCAATTCCTGACTTACAATGTTCTGACTTGAGATTTCTGTGAAACCTTAGGGTATCTTACAGTTATAGTAATATATTAGAAACTGCATACATACCTCTGAAGTGAGAAATATAGGCAAGAAAAGGAAAAGTATTCAAAAAGAAAAAAATATAAGAAAGAAGCTTATAAGCACTATCAACAGGTATAAAATCTTGCCATCAGGCACGGAGGAAAACTATAAACATGCATTCCATGCGCACAAACACTCCCCAAAGGCAACTTTACTTCATGAATCCACTATAGCACTGGTCACATTGTGTGTTTGCATATTTGTCTTACTAAGGGCAATAAAGCTAAATTCTAATTCCCAGAGACTGCTGTGGACTTTAGCACATAGTTGGGGCTTAATAAATGTGTAGTAAATGAGTCAACCCAAAAGCACAAGTAGTGCAAAATATTCTTGTTACCCACACTTTCCTTCAGTGTTCTTTTTCTGCCATTTGGTTCCCTTAACTCAGGCAAAATAGCTAGCCTTTAGATATTCCCAGCGCATTCATTTCTGTTAATCCAGTTCCTAATTGCCCCTTTCTCTCCTCTTCCCAATGAAGTTAAATATCTTCTGACTCTGCTGATGCATCAGGCTCTGTGCATACTATTTCCTAGCAATTTTGGAATTTTCTGATCTTTTTAAGTACCAGAAAGGTGATATAAATTAGGAATAAACACAATGTGCATTTTATGATGGGTAATTTATAGTTATAGATAATGAAAAACAACGCCATATGGGTGCTATTTATAATGACCAAAGAATATCTACTTGGACTAACATACATGGAAAAGAAAATAGCAAGCATTTTATAAGGTGAATAGGACAAGAGTTAGTATACTTATTGCACAAAAAATGCATATGCTTATGAGATAAAGTGATATATAACCGAAGTCCAGTTCTTGTAGTTCTAGCAAGTTTTCAGACTTTCCTTTAACAAAGCCCAAACTCTCATTAGTATGCTAAAACACAAATACCTGAGACCTTTAGAAACAGTTCTAAATGACTGATCTGTTATACTGCTGTGTTGAGAGGGGGTCTCCCAGCTTGGATCATGGGGTGGTCCTCCTCAGTTCCTCCTCTAGTGATGAGATCAGAGTGGACACTTACACTTGTTTAAGGAGTCTATGATCTCGGCTGAACCAGTCAGATCTTCTCAAGTATTTGAAGTGATTCCTGGAATGATGAAAGATGCCCTAAATGAAAGTGCATGAAGAATCAGTGTTGGGAATGGGATGGCCATGCTGAACTAAGTGTAGGTGGGGAAAATGAAAAGATGTAGAAAGGACAGAGAGAAGTAGAAGCATACGCCTTGCTGCCCTTGGGAGGTAGAGAGAGCAATGCTGGACTTTGGCTTCCCTGTTCCTCTCTACACTGAGAGAATAACCTTAACTATACTTTCTTTCCTTGACGTATTAGTGACTCAAATCAGCCTAAGGGAAGAAAATAGTCGAGATTTGTTGGGAGAATGGGGGACACTGAAATTAAAGGAATGTTTAAGCAATCATATGGTGGGAATAATAAGACTAGAACCATAACTCAGAAGCAACTGGAACCAAAGATTTAAATACTACCAGATACACATGCCTAATCCCTCATATGTGCTTCTTGCTGTGTGATTCACATCAATGTCTCAGATAGTTTTCCTCCCACTGGTACAAGTTGAAAATACTATTGAAAGTTGCCTGGTTGACATCAGGCTACCTGACTTCACAGACCAGATCCATCCCCTGTTGGCACTAAGACGTGGGCAATGACTCCGAACTACAGTTTCCTCAATCACAGAATGTTGTAACTTCTAATAATGTTTTTGTAAAATGTTTAAATTGTTTAGTAGAGTGTTTGACTCCAACAGATATCAGCCATTTTTGTTGTTGTTGACTTTGAGACCTCACTTCTCATAATGGTGTTGCCAGAAAGAGACGGTCTCGTTTCCCTTAGTTCCAGGGAAAATAACTGGAGGAAGTCTCCAATGATCTTAGGCACAGTTGTGTGTTTGCATCAGCTAACAGAAGCCAGGTGATGGGAAGACGGTAGGATATTAGGACTTGGGAGCTCAAGGTTGAAATCAGGAGGGGAGGTGCTGAGCAGACCAAATAATAGACACCCACTGTAGGTGCCTGCAGTATCTATGCTGTGCCTTCAATAACTCTGCCTTCATTTAAGCTTGTTTGAGTGGGTGTCAAACAAATCCCTGAAGAGAGCGATACAGGTATTGATATAAATATAGGTATAAATGTAGATGAGGAAAAAATGCAGAAATAGATTAGATGAATCTAAGCTGAAACTTAAAAATCACTGCTAAGCAACTAGAATAATATTTAAATTATAATTGGTTGCTAATGTATATGTAAATAACGCATTGTGGATTAGGGAAAGAAAAGTGCTCTACGCCTATCTTTCTAAGGAGTTTTATTAGCATGCCTAACAAGAGACATTTTAAATGTGCTCTTCAAAAGGAATGTACTTATGTATTCAATAAAGTGTTTACTTAGAAGGGAAAATCCTTTTTGAGCAGATGCTGCAATGAAATAAAATATTGAAGCTGATTTTTTTTGTATGCAAACCAGACACTAAACATTTGTGGTGTAATTAGGTTTTAAAGACAAGTGATTCACTGCTTTTGATCCCATTAAAAATACTAGTATATGGCTCAGAAAATACCACTTAGTGGAGTAGTTGGAGTTCTGAAATTAATGTCACTTACCTAAAATCAAAATTTGTTATTTTAGTCTTTGAATTGTAACTAATTAATTATAATTTTCCAACCTATGGGTCACAGCCCTTTCATGGGTCCCACAAATCCATGGGAGAAATAAGTATTGTGAATGTTTTATACACATACGAACTCTCAAATATAAGAAGTTGTTGAGATTGATAAAGATGTAAATTAATGTAAAATATTTACTGAATAAGGGTTTGGGGATATGAATTATCTCTCTAATCAAAGTATACAACAGCAAAGCATTAAGTGTGGGCCTGATAACTTTTTTTGCAAATTATGCATAGTGGTTCGTATACTGGAAAAGGTTTGAAGTCCCCTGCTTTAGATTTTTACCAAAATGTGTCATGTTTCTAAACTATGCCAACATACTGTTGAAAATAAATAATTACTCTATCTAGGTATCATAAGCTACATTCATTTATAGCATTAAGAAATGATCTTCTACTTGCCACACAATTAGCTAACAGTGTGAAAATACTAAGGCACTTCCCACTTATAATAGTTTATCAACTTCCATTTTCAGTAAATGTACTATGTCCAAAGGTACTACATATTGATTCTTCAAGATGTTGCATCTTTTGAATGTATTAGTGGGTAGAGCTCTGAAACCTAACTTGGCCAATCTTAGTAGCAAAGATCAAAACTACTAAAGGAGAAGAGTCACATCATCTCTGCACTGTGGATCATTTATTTTACTTAGAAATTTTTGTAACATAGATACCTTTGTAGTAAAAAATTGCTATAGAATCTGGTAGATTTGTAGAAGGTTTAATTTGCTTCAGTGTCTTCTAGTCCTAAGAACTCTCGAGGCTTTCTTTCCTCTGCTCTTTTTCCTTTTCTTTTCTGTTCTTTTCTTTCCCCTTCTTCTCCTAACTCCCTTCCTTCCTTTTCTTTCCCTTCCTTCCTTCATTTTGGCCTTTAATCCAACCACACTTGGTTTGCACCGTCTTTGCAGCCAATATCAAGAGCACTCATTTTAAATGCACCCTCACTCTTCCTTGGGCTGTAGTCCAAGAAAATGAGCTGGGAAGCCTTGATTGGCTAATCTGTTGTGGTCATCACTGATGATGCCCCTTGACTGCCTTGGGGGTCTACTTGAAAGATGGCATTTCTGGCTCCCAAACTCCCATGCTCTGTCCACTCTCGGCAGAACTCCCCACACTCCAAAGACACCCGTGTAGCTGCTCCTCAAATGACTCGCTACTCCCTTGGACTTCTGTGTGAAACTTGGTTTCAGGTTCCTCTCATTACTGAAAGACAATCCAGTTCAATTCTGTGGCATGGGCTACATCCCAATCAATCCAGGAATCCCAAAGCCTCTATACTCCTTCCTACATGGGGAAATACAGTTTAAGTATCCACTGAGCCATCTAAATTTTCAAAAACAAAGGGCTGCTACCCAAGAGATAAAAGAATCCCAGACATGATGATTAATTACTTATCAGGGAAATTTCTGAAGAGGGGAAATTTCTTAGGTCATTCTTCAACAAAGAACTTTCATCACATCAGCCTGTGACACTACATTTGGATATTCTTTTTGTCATCTTTTGCTTCCTCAAATAATTATCCCTGTTTTCCCTTTGTATTTCCTTGGCACCAAAAGAAGTTCATAATGGTGCCCTTAAATTCTCTCCTCTGTTTAGCAAAACCTGAGAGTTCAAACCTCAGCCAAAAGGCAATAGAGTTTTTATTGCTCGTTTGTTTTTAAGTTTTGTTGAAATTTTTGTGAATTGACTCACATTTTAAGTATAAAAGACCAACATATAAGCGGATTCAATGATAAAGACTTTGGTATAACGAATAATTCCTACTAAATTTAATGCTTTATCAAAGTTGGTATAGTATAGTCTAAAGCTTTAACACAACCACACACACACACACACACACACACACACACACACACATATTACTGAATTTAAATTACTCCTTAAGACTAAAAATTGTCATTTTTGGCCTGCTATTTATATCAGAAATAACTGTATTTTCTATTTTATTTTTTTCCATTTGATGAGAAATATACCTCCTGATGACAAGATAACAATATAACCTTGCTGACACTGGACCCTACCCAATCTCTATGCCTGCTAGGGAGCTCAGGCTGTTAACCTATCAAGGGAACTTTCCCTGACTTCCCCTTTTCTTAAAGTCTTTGTTCCATGTTTCCTAAAACAAACTCATTAAACATCCATTTATTTATCTAACAAATATTTACCTAGCTCTTACTTTGTTCCAGGCATAATAGGTCCTGTGGAAACAAGGATAACAGGTTATTGCCTCTGTTCCTCTGGTGTTAGAAGAAATCTGCATATAAAATCTCTAATCTTATTCATTGTACTTACTCTAGTTTTGATTCTGCCCTGGTATAATGAACTCACTGAGACTAAGGAATATATCTCAGTAATATATACTAGGAACTCACAAAGATTGAAAGGTTGAGTGTATGAAAAGATAGTTTCTAAATGTTAATATGTCTGATGAGCATTAAATTATTAGAGAAACGGTAACTTGCCCATAGCTGTCCCAAGAAACAAGATCTTGAGCTGTTATTTACTTGAAACACATATACATGCCCCAGTTTTTACCTTATGAGAAATTTTCCCTCTGGAAGCAGGGGAAATATTCCTTCTCATATTATTTTTGTGCATGTATGAGTCCTGAAGAAACATACCTCTACACTGTGGATCATTTATTTTAGTTAGAAATTTTTGTAACATAGATACCTTTGTAGTAAAAAATTGCTTCAGATATACACATTCGGGGAGGAAAAAAACTAACTGTTCAAGATGATTTTGTTTTTCTTGCCATATTTAAATTCTAGCAATAAAGCTATATCATTTCATCAGTAGTCTGATAAATGAAAATGGAAAATGCATTAAAGAGACTAATTGGAGAACCTGAAGAGGAGTCATTAAAATCAGCTGCGTTTTCAATGCATGTTGAGAGATTTGTCTGGGAGCCTTTCTTTCAAATGATACTATTTCAATCATGCCTAACATTTAAATCTCTAAAGACTGATATTCCCATTTTAATTTTAGCTGGCACCAGAAGGAAATGGTAAGACAGCAGATGATTACCTCAGTAATTTATTCCACATTTTCTAACAGCTTTACAGATTGAAATAAAAAATAATAATCTAAAAATGAAAACTGCACAACTAAAATTAAACATGGAAAAATATTCTTAAATCAAGAGTTTTTTTTCTCATATTCTCCCAAATGGTACAAAAGTAAATTCCACAGTGGAATGTAAACAGGACCCAGTTTTATCATTGGTTGTGTTTTGATGACTAACTTGGACTTTAAAAACGATTGATATCAATTCAGACCCTATCAGTTTAAATTTTGTAATTATTTAGCAAAAGATTAGTTGATGTTAGTTCTTGAATTTGCACTATCAGAGAGCAAATCCCACTTTAGAAACACCCTGTGTAAACAAAGCGCTAAATTAGTTTCAAGTTGTTCTTTGGAGCAAGCGCTCTAAACATTTCAATTTAGTTAACAGTTTCTGTCGAAAGCAACAGAGACAGTTTTCTTCAGAAGTAGTAGAAAGGAGATTGAAGTGGTAGAAGTGCCACTTCAACAATAAGCTTTTATTGAGCATCTAATATACATCAGAATTTGCTCAAGGCTCTGAGTACAATGAAAACAAATAGGCAAGGCTATTGCTGTCCTGGAATTTACATTCAAACTTGTGACCTTTACAAGAATTAGTCCTTGTCATTCCACCTCTTTTAACATTTGGTTTGCCTAAGGTATTGTTATTATAAATTGAAGTGACTGCCCATTAAATTCTTACTGTTGAAATTTTTATTTATATTGAAAGAAAGATGTATAAAATTATACTGAATAATAAAACTGGTATTTCTTTTCATGTCTATTCCTTTGATAAGTCACTGATGATGAGTAAACTATGAAAACTCAAAGTAAAATTTTTCATTGTCGTTAACATCATAAGAACAAAACATATCCTTTACAGGAAAATGTGATGCACCGAATTTTAATGATGGCACTTGCTTCTCTCAATTTAGCATTTTGTTAATATTGAGATCTCATTTATTTAATTCAGCCATAAGGCAGCTATAAATAAGGTAGCTCCATTTTCGTATACATTTCTTCGAGATTTCTTTCAGATTGTCGTTTAAATTTACCAAGTGTTATGGATTCATTGTGTTCCCCCTAAAGACATAGCCAAGTTCCCCATCCTGTGAATGTGAACTCATTTGTAATTAGGATCTTTAAAGATCCTAATTAAAATGAGGCCAACATGGATTAGGGAGAGTCCTAATCCCATATGACAAAAGTCTTTATAAGAAGAGGAAGTTTAGATAAAGATAATTTTGGGCAGATGATTGATCCAGAGCCAGAGAGAGAGAGAGAGGGAGAAAGAGAGACATAGAGAGGGGGAGGGAAGGAGTGGGAGAGAGGGAGAAGGACAGAGACAGAGACAGAGATAGACTAACAGGCACAGATACAGGCAAACACTGCCAGAACCCTACATACTTTAGAGGAAGCTTGGTTCTGCTGACATCTTAATTTTGCACGTCTAGCCTTTAGAACTATGAGACAATTAATTACTGTTGTGTTAAGCTACTCGGTTTGTGGTACTTTGCTCACACCCAGTATGTGCTGATGATTTTCATTTCCTCAAAATACAAGTTAACTCCAGTTCATGATTAGTATTCTATGTCATAACACAAATAGTATGGTAACAGTTTTCATAAGTCAATAATGAAATGCTGATGTCTGGAAGTGTCTGGAAGTGGGTTGAAATTTCATTACGTCTTAAAATGGATATACTGTATGTAGTTCTTCCCACTTGTGTTTTGCTGAGAACATTTGCTGTGACTATCTTTAATTTCAAATCTGCATCCACACAGAGTCATTAGTGATTCTAACTAACTGCTTCTAAGAGAAACTGAATAAGTTAACAAATTACATTAAATAAACAGATTGGGGAAAATTTGGTTCTTGTCTCTTTTATCATGTAAAAAATACATATTCTAACATAAATTGTACAGGAAATATCTCTTCAGAAAAAAAGGAACTGGTAGGGGATGTATGAGTTTTTTTCTTTTTTCTTTATATTTCTTTTTCTAGAGTGATGCAAATGTTCTAAAAGTGATCATGGTGATGAATATACAACTATGAGATAATATTGTGAGCCACTGATTGTATACCATGTAGGACTGTATGTATGTGAAGATTTCTCAATAAAAATACTAAAAAAAAAAGAAACTCTTTTCCTCTTTATGTGACAACCTTGTAAAAAGAGAAAAGGAAATATATTCTTTTGGAAAAAGTTTGTTGCTATTTTTCTAGAAAAAAATAAGCTTAGAGAATGTTATGAATAAATAGGAAGGATGCTGTAAAAGTAAAAGAAACTTCATATTTCTGAGCAGATGACTATTATAACAATCATTATATGTAGATGGTTAATAGTAGTCGATTTCCAGGCCAATCTAGACCTTAGTAGCCAGGCAATGCACACATTTTTCTGGAGGACCCAATGAATTCTTTGCACACTGCCTTTTGTTCTCCACCAAAACAGTTTTCCTAGCCCTCTCAAAAGTTTGCTAAGTGCTGAATCCAATGGTTTCTTCTTGGCCTCATTTTTTTTTTTTTTTTTTTTGCTTTTGATCTCTTTGGATTTGAAGGCATTAAATTGTCTTGGTTTAAGTTTTCTGAATTTCTCTTCACAGTCTCCTTTACCCACAGCTCTTTCTCTACCCATCTCTTAAATCTCTTAATATAATTTTCACCCAGAATTCTGTCTCTGGGCTTGTTCCTGTGATCTCACTGTTTCAATAATTACATCTGTTCTGTAGTTTATAAATTTATAGACCCATCCCTGATCTCTCATCTGCCACTTGGACATGCCCATATGGAAACCCGACTAGCACCATAATCTCTCGGCACACTGAAAACTGCACCATTTTACCTATCTTCTCCCCACAACTTTTTAGTTTTCTGTCCATTAATTTCATTTGCTAGAATTATAACTAAGCTAGAAATCTTAGGGCTTGTTTGTGTTTTGCTGTTTCTGGCCTCTCTACACCCCTCCTATGAAATCATTTGTCAAACTTATCAGTTTGCACTCTGCGACATCTTTCCTCTGCTTTCCTTTTTTTTCTTTTTCTTTTCTGGTTTCTGCTCCTCTTGTACAGATTAGCACCTCTGTCACCTGGTCTATTAAAACATTCTCCATTCTCTCCTCCCTGTTTTCAATTTCTAATTCATTCTTTTTTTCTTATTGCTATTATTATGCAAACTTGAAAATGAAAGGATAGTATAAGGGAAATAATAAATATCACGACCCTTATTATCATTTTCTTGTATTTGGATAGTGTTGTCAAAAATGCTTTTCTATGAATAGCTTATATTGATTATTCTCAAGATTAAAAGTAAATGATGGTATTTAATATGATGTTTGATCAAAGGTGAAACTGACGTCAAAAACATAAATGATTAACTTGTGAACTTATTTTTCTTTGTGATGGAGGGAATGGTTCTTTCTTTAAAAAAATGCTGGCTAATCTTCAGTCTCAAAACAGTTGCATTATTGGTTTATCTTCCTCCCAATTGGCCCTCAAAAGAGACCACACCAAAGGAGAGTACATTTTAAGGCAACAAGCTGCAGCATGCACACCTAACAGACCTCACAGAAACCTCACCAGAAAGGGGAACTGCATGAGGACAGGAATTATAAAAGATTGGCACAATGTCAGCCCAGACTGTAGAGAGCACTCACAGCTAGATGTGCCCCAGCCACAAGAAGCAAAGTTTCAAAATAATATAAAATTTTAAAAAGTCTTTTACATAAGCTATTCAAGATTTCTCCAGCACGGACTGGTACAAAGCATGTGGTGGCACTCTTAGAGATAGCAGCTTCAGACCTAGAGAAGGGTGATGAAATGTTTCATGTGACTAAATCAGTGGCAAAAACTGTATTTTATTTCCTTTTTCAAAAGGAGGCAGGAGAGTAAATCGGAGGTCATCCCAACATAAGGGGTACATGATTCATTCTATGAGTGGATGAAAGGGGATAGAGAAAGGGTGGGACAAAAATTTAGTGACAGAGGTCTCACCAGATTAATTTGGTCACTTCTGATGAGAAAAACTGAAACAAGCAAACAAACTTGTAGTAAGATACCTTAAAGCTGAAAACCTAAACAGCACTTTTTTCTTTTTTTTGGCTAACTCCTGAAATTACCTGTCTGGTTTGGCTGGTGCTTTGTAAAGAGCAATGAGTTTCCCCTCGATGGAGTCTTTCCCTGGGCTATGTTCACCTCTCAGGGAGGCATGCCCACACCTCTCTCCCTCCTCTGAAGAGGGCAATATGTGTTAAACTGAACAGTTACCTCCTGAAAGTAAGAAAGGGATTAGATAGCTGCCTCAGAGCTGTGGAATTACTTGGAATATTTTACAAATGGTTGCTGCAACAACAACCAAAATAATAGGAGGGGGATGTAATTACAAAACGTATACATCACAACATGCTTTTAAGGACATTTGCATTGTGCTCACCTTCCCTTAAATTTCCCAGTTACTCAGCCTCTAGCTCAGCCGTAATCTCTGGGAAAGGCAGAGACAGTCTGGTGAAAAAGAAATGGGGCAGGAGTGGGTGGGTTTCGACGAGAGGAGAAAACAACCTTCCAGTTAAAGAACAGCCCTCAATTGAAAGGTGGGTTTTGGGCAGCTTGACTGTGAGCAGGGTCAGAATCAAAGGGAAGAGCCACAGCAGGGCGGGGGAACTGGGGGTTCTACAATCACTTTCAGGTCAAGTGGAGTCTGGTTCATATTCTTTGTGTACAGAGGTGTGATCCTCCTTGGTGCATTTCAGTTTATCTTCCAAATCATTAATTGTCTTTTACAGCTTGGCTACCAATCCCAGCAAACTCAGCACGGGTCTCTGCCTCCTTGAGTTTCTCAGTAAGAATCCCTATCTCTTCTTCATATTTGTCTTATTTTTAAGAGTAGCTCTCTTCAGCAGCTCTCATACACTTGAAGTTCTTGCCCATCAGTCTGGTCTGCTCATCCATCTCTGGGCAATGGGACTCTGCCAGCTCAGCTTGCTCCTCAGTGCATTTCAAGTCCCCTTCAATAATCAGCAACTTAGGAGGCACCTCCTTAAGCTTCTGATCTGCTTCTTCTTGTAAGATGCTTAGCTTCTTTAAGTTGAATTTCCACTTTTTCTTCATCTGGTTTTCAATAACCTCCAGACCTTTTTTACTCTCGTCATCAGCTTCCTTTGCTTCTTCCAGCTTTTGCAGGGCAGTGGCCAGGCACTACTGAGCGTCCAGCTCCTCTTCAATCAGCTGGACCCCGTAGTTCAAGGAACCTGCCTCTGCCCCAGCCAGTTCCAGGCCGCCTTTGGCTCTGTCTGCCCTGCTGCCACACAACCTCTGTCTCGCACTTCAATGCCTCAGTGCGGGCGAGCCTGGCCATGAGGCCCACCACCAACTGCTGGCATTCCTGTTCCTGCCTCACATATGAGCTTTAACTCACCAAATAGACTTTTTATGATCTGTCTAGGTACCAACAATATGAGTCTGTTAATTTTTTAGAGAGAAGAAGTAAGTGGAAAAGCAGAAACGGAACAGGAAGGAGCAATAATTATTAAATCCAAAGTCATTCATCTAGGAAATCTTACTGGCAAAGAAGGGTGAGCAGATTGATCCAAACTAATTAAAAAAATTATAAAATGGAATAGCTCCATCTGCAGCAATTTCAGCAGGAGGCCAACCGAGGGATTATAGAATTGAGGTTTTTGGTTTCACTAGAATCTACTTCAACTAACACAAACAAGAAGAAATTGACTGAAAGAATGTGTTAGGGGTTCACCAACTTTACCTGAGATAGAGTTGGCTTTAGCACCACTGTTTGGGCAGAGTAGAACATCCAATGTTTTCAGTCTCTTTGCCACTCTCTCCATGATTCAGATTCTAGGGAGAGAGCATCTAAATGGCCTGGTTTGAGTCATGATTTCTAATCTGTTTTTTATGCGCTTCTCTGAAATTACAAGGTATATTTCAAATATAGAAAGTAACTTATGGCAGGAAACTGTTGAAAGAAATTGAAATTGTGTGAACATTTTCCACATCTAACCATGCCAAATTAAATACACAAACACAAATGGTATTTGGAGTATTTTGGATAACCTAAGAATATAAGTG
This sequence comes from Tamandua tetradactyla, assembly GCF_023851605.1. Classification (NCBI taxonomy): domain Eukaryota; kingdom Metazoa; phylum Chordata; class Mammalia; order Pilosa; family Myrmecophagidae; genus Tamandua; species Tamandua tetradactyla. The sequence goes on along the minus strand of NC_135329.1, from coordinate 133,678,359 downwards.
TCAGAAAATCCCTCAACAAATGTTATCCATTTTTATAATGAGCCAAGAAGGAATAAAGAAAAAAAATCAGGACCAGATTATAAGCATTTGTAAAATTCAGGGTCACCCCTTAATATTTAAATATACCCTTGCTGGAGATCAAAGAACTCTTTTAGAAATCACACTAGAATAGACAATTGTTAGGCAGCCGTCCTTAATCTATTTATTTTGTTTTGGATTTTTTTTGTGTGTTTGTGACCCTTTAACATCCTACTAAATGCTATGGAATCTAAGTTAGAATAATGTCTTAAATTTAAAAATAATAATAATATTCATAGGAAGCCATTGCTATTGAAATAGTTTTCAAAATATGAAAACAAATTTGTGATGTATTAATAAATGTGCTTTTTCAATAACACATTAAATAACAAGACCAAAGGCAATAGTTTCAAAGAGGAGTTGAGTATAAAAAATATTTAGGGATCTCTGCAAGGTTATAATTGATATGAAACTGTTTCTGTTTTCTACTGGTGACAGAGTTGTAGATATTGCTAATGTAACTGTGATGAATGCCCGCCTCCCCAAGGTAATGGACACCCTGGACAGAGTTAAAAATCCTTGGTCTAGGATAGCTTCCAAGTGTGCTCTTGCCTGTACAGAGAGAAAATATGTGACTTCTTGTGGCTATTTCATTTCCATGCTTCTCCCTGAAAAGTGATTTTAAGTAAAGTCAATAAGAGGAACTCATTAGACAAGAAAAGGGCTAACTTGATTTTTGAAAGTTGCAAAGAAAAAACTTGTAGCAAATACTTAAAAAAAAAACAAATGAATTCTGTTTTCTCCCTGAAAAACTCTGTGTTCTTTATGAGCCTGGGCAGTTAGATTATTATTTGTTAGAAGACTTTAGAAAGAGTTGGCACTTTTTTTTTTAACATTAACAAATGTCATGTCTCTCTTTTCCCTGGAAATTCAGTTAGCTATAGAGTACTTTCTTTTTAGTATTTTTGGAATTAATATTCAATACAAAAGATTTATTTGCATTATCTGCCTCCATCCTAGGTAAATTTAACCAGCTTTTCGTGAGTTGTTGGAAAATATATCAGAAAATTATGGCAAGAAAAAGTGCAGTAGAAAAGTGTGACATTTAATATAAACAGGAAAGAATAAACTAGTAAATTACTTTTCCAAGTTATTTTATTTCTTTTATATAGTACTCTTCTAGTAGAACATTATATAATAATATAATATTTTGGTTGAAGATAGCTTGGCAGTATAAAAGATATCATGAGTTTCCATTTGCATTTTAATTCATTCTTGGACAACATGTATGCCTTCTTCAAAAGAGAGATGCCAAATATGATGTGACAAGGTGTTTCAGTTTACTAAAGTTGCCAGAATACAATATACCAGAAATAAGTTGGCTTTTTCAATGGAGTTTTATTACTTTACAAATTTATAATTTTAAGACCATGAAAATGTCCAAATTAAAGCATCAAGAGGAAGATAACTTCTCTGAGGAAAGCTGTTGGAACTAGGTTTCCTCTGTCACATGGGAAAGCACACGGCGATGCCTACTGATCCTTCTCTCTTGGGTATTGGTTTCAAATGGCTCTTTCAGCTTCTATGGGTCCTTACTTGCTCCTCCCTGGAGTATTTCTCTCCAAGCTCTCAGCTCTCTCTGTCCTTTATTCTGTCATAAAGGACTCCAGTAAAAGATCCACCTTGAATTGGCTGGGTCACATCTCAGTCAAAACAACCTAACCAGGGTGGACCGTGGTGGCTCAGTGGCAGAGTTCTTGCCTGTCATGTTGGAGACCCAGGTTCTATTCCTGGTGCCTGTCCATGCAAAAAAAAAAAAAAAAAAAAGCAACCTAGCCAAAAGGTACCATCCATAATAGGTTAATAGGTCTGAACCCACAGGAATGGATTAAAAGAGCATGGCCTTGGGTGGGCCACAGTGGCTCGGCAGGCAGAGTTCTCACCTGCCATGCCAGACACCCGGGTTCATTTCCTGGTGCCTGCCCATGCAAAAAAAAAAAAAAAAAGAACATGGCCTTTCTTGGGTACATCACAGCTCCAAACCAGCACAATAGGATAAGAAACTTAAAAGGCACAGGAATTAGGAGGGCCTGGATGTCAGACCAGTGCATTCCTGTTCTGAGAATACATCATGTTTGCAGTTAAGAGAGACTTGGGGGAAGATCACGTGCTCGTAGTAACTTGTTGATGTTGGTTGTTTCTATTTATTTTTATTTTTTTTAACTTGGTTTAGAAGTTGAATATAAGGAAAATAAGCCTTAGTCAGTTCAGAGATAAAGCTAAGTCATTTAACTTTAAAAAATGAAGATAGAAAATATCTAACATGAAATAAAGACCTACAGGTATTTGATTAGATTATTTCAGATTTGGCATGTTTTCCATATAAATATTGGGAAGCATAAAACGTTTTCCCTCATATTGCCATGTGTGAGAGCTTGAACAAAAATAATTATGAGGTGGCCATTCTTCCATTCACCCCAAAAGTCTGAGTCAAGCAAAACTTATACTCTAATAAAAATTACCTAAATTAAACTGTCCTAAAATGTTAAATATATTCATTAACCTGCCCTTTAACTTTTATAAATGGCATAATATATGTGCCTCTAAATTATCTCTAGTATAGGTACATCATATAAATTCATTTATAGTATATATCCTTAACTTGGCAAATAGTTTATAAATTATCCTGATTATCTTTATGAGTTATATTAATCTCTGAATCATATAACTGTTTTACTCATTTCAATATGAAGCTTATCCGAGCTTAGTAACATGTTTTTGGTTTTTAATCCTATTTGCTAATTCCCACATTTCCTTTACTAAATAAAGTAAAATTTATTCAATATTTTTTTCTCCCATGATTTTTTTCCTCTGTGATTTTAAAGATTAAATTCTAAGACATTCTCTTTATTTCTGTCCAGACCACACTGAGGCTTGTTGTTCTCTTCCTTTGCATCCTGTCCCATTACCACCTTTTTGGAATGGTACCACCTTCAAGGCTATTAATGCTTCGGTGGGTTCTGCTGACTCCCTGGGTTTGCAAAGGCTAGTTTGCTGTTGTTAAGGATTTTAAAGTTTTCATGCTTATCTCCTCCAGATGAAAGGATTGAATCTAGAGTTGTCATTCCTTTTAATTAATCTGATTTAACCCTCCTAGACCAACAAGAGTCCTCAGTGTAATTTTCACATTAGAAATCAGAGAAGCCAGCTTTCAAGTCTGTGCAGGTCTTCATTTAGGATAAAATGAAGTTTGCTCATTAAAAAAAAATTTAGTCATTCTTATTTCAGAGTTTCTTTCTTTCTACAGTCATGCTTTAGCCAACTCTTGGAAGAGATGTTCTCTTCTTTTTACTCAATCCTTATTTTCATCTTTAAATTGAAATAATTTCTATGCTATACGTCTCTTCAGCACCAATAGAGACCTATTATATTACATTTCTCTTTAAGATATGTGTGCAGTATTTTCTGATGTATTCAGTCCATGTATGTACTTCTTGTCCAACTATAATTCAAGTTGAGGATTAGTTTAACTTCTTCACCTCTTTGTTCAAATGTCAGCCTCTTCATAAGGCTTACTATTAAAAAATACAATTTTCTCTTCACCTCCACCCCCATAGTCTGAACACATTGAACTTTGCCATAGTTTTTACATAACATTTGTCTTCCTCACATTCCTGAACCCCTTAACCTGTTGAATGGTTTATACATTACTTGTCACTTTCTACAACACATATTATATATTATATTATTATATACATATTTTTTTATTATATATTGTTATTATATTATTGTTTATGGTCTGTGTTCTAGTTTGCTAACTGCCAGAATGCAATATACCAGAAACAGAATGGTTCTAAAAAAGGGGAATTTAATAAGTTGCTAGTTTATAGTTCTAAGGCCGAGAAAATGTCCCAGTTACAACAAGTCTATAGGAATGTCCAATCTAAGGCATCCAAGGAAATATACCTTGGTTCAAGAAAGCCGATGAAGTTCAGGGTTTTTCTCTCAAGTGGAAGGGCACATGGCGAGCACAGTCAGAGTTTCTCTCTCATCTGGGGAAAGGCACATAGTGAACATGGTCAGGGTTCCTCTTTCATCTGGAAGGACACATGGCAAACACGGCATCATCTGCTAGCTTCTTCTCCTGGTTTCCTGCTTCATGAAGCTCCCCAGGAGGTGTTTTCTTCATCTCCAAAGGTTGCTGGCTCATGGACTCTGTGCTTCGTGGTGCTGCAGCATTCTCTGCTCTCTCTGAATCTCTTTCATTCTCCAAAATGTTTCCTCTTTTATAGGACTCCAGAAACTTATCAAGATCCGCCCAAATGGGTAGAGACATGTTGTCACCTAATCCAGCTTAACAACCACTCTTGATTAAATCACATCTCCAGGAAGATGATTTAATTACAGTTTCAAACATACAGCATTGAATAGGGATTATTCTGCCTTTATGAAATGGGATTTAGATTGAAACATGGCTTTTCTAGGGGACATACATCCCCTGCTGGACAAACCAGCAGTCTGCCTTTCTGACTACAGTGCAGATTCATGAAGGCAGGGATTCTTAATTGTTTTGTTTGCTGATATATCCCATGATCCTAAAAGAGTACCTGATACATACTGCGAAATATTTATGTAATGAATGAAATATATCTGTCTTCTGCTTTGTGTCGCATCCTAGTGTCTTTCAAAAAACAAAAAAAAAAGGTGGACAAAATCCTAATTGGGTAGCATTTGCAAGAGAGAGAGAAAGCTAGATTTTGTTATGTATGGCTTTGATGTTTGATCATGTCATAGTATCTCCTTTGCTCACAGCCACATATCTGTGATCCTTAGAAGTCTTTTGAAAACTATTACAGTGCAATAGCCACTTACATATTAATATCATAAAAATTGTTCTACTCTGTCTGGCAAGCTCAAAATTGGGAAGAAATGCATACGAAGCAAAGGAAGAAGACACCTGTCTTGCTAGCCAGATCAGCTGAAGTACAGCTATGACATTTAGATAACCTTCATACATGAAGAGTCATCTGTATTTCCCTTTTGTCCCCAATGCCTTAGCATTGACATTCAGTATTTCACATATTCATAAAAGATTGGTCATTGAACACTTGACTGTGTTTGAATAATGAAGGGTAAAATGAGTCTGGGGAAGGTCTACTGTTTTAGATTAAAAATATGTGGAACATGAAAAACCCAAACTGTATATCACTGGGTGGCATAAGAAACTCGCAAAAACTACAACAACTATGACACCTAAGACACATTTTAGGAAAGCCATAGCAGTGAATCCTAGGATTCCTTTTAGGATTTGTGAGGAATCCTAAAATGTGTTCTGAGCAGTTTTGTCCCACAGGATTTCCCTGAGGGTTATGAAATACTGAAGCCACAAGGGCATTTACATTTCTTTTGTTTAGGACTACATAGACCATGTTTAGTGTCCTGTAAAGACTTTTTAGTAAAAATGTTTGGGTCTCCAAAGATGATCATTTCTAAGACTCACTCTTTGCTTTGATTCTCAGGCAACTACTCCCGCCACACTAGCTCTAAACCAAAGAGGAACTGCCAGGAAGGGTCATAATGAGTATCAGAACGAGTGTTTGGTCATAAGGAAGGTAGGCATATGATAAGAATCATCAATCTTTTTTCTGGGTCACTGTAGAAAGTATTATAATGAATAATTCTTAAGAGTCACTAGGTCATGAAATAAAACATTCCTTCTTTCAAAAAGTTAATTCTACAAAGAGTAGGCATGTTTGAGGATTGAGAGTTTCATCCTACAATGGAAGTTATGAACATCAAACTTCATTGTTAGTTTTGGTAGTTTCCCACCATCCTCGTGTACTTCATTTTCTAAAATGACATTAAATTTAGCTCAACTAGTAGAGCAACTTCAATTAACAAACTACTCTGCCATCTTGAACTAGCTTATTGGGTGAGATATTGAGTTCGGTTCTGCTCACACATTTGCTGTCACTCCACAAAATCCCAGCTGCTCAACCCACACCCAACTAGAATGTACAAACAATCTTTTTAAACACATCAACAAATAGCAATAATAATATAAGCAGCCACCTTTTCTCTCAGTCAGAGAGAAAAGTATAGAATATATACTTGCTTTTGGAAACTCTTGGGAATAATTTCCAGAGGCTAATATATAAGAACAAAGCTCTTGATGGTTCCTTTTATTATTTTTAACTGTCACCTCCGTTAAACCTTCAGACTCTAACTTCCATTTTGCTAAAGCTTCTCTAGAAGAGTCACAATTTTCTTACTCATTCAATTGCTGTTCACACCAGATGGGTTTTTTGCTACCTTATTCTTAAGACTTTTTTCTTATCGCATCATCCTGCTCCTCCTCTATGCAATGTAATATTCAGTTAGCTACACCCTGGAATTAATGTTTTAAAACCTGAACACAAAATGCATTAGGAATATTTTTTTATAGGCAGTTTCTTAATCTTTATCCAACAAGGTGATTAAGCATTTTCTTACATTTTTTTCCCTCTTTGCTACTTTGGCTCCATTCTCCCTTCCATATGGGCAGAATAATTATCAACAGCTGATGACGGGATCATTTAGAATTTCATGGTAATCCAAGAAAGATGGAATTGAAAGGCTTTGCTTTTCTCCCCTGTCCTATTTTGAGAGGCCTCATGGACAACTAACTACAAGTCTTCAATGTTTAAAATATTGGCATTTAAATTTCCTATTCTTGTTACTAGTGCTGTTGTTTTTGCAGAAATCAGGAGAGCAGTTAATTTATTAATCTATAGCTCCATTTTCAGTGTGTGGTTTAATTGGTATCTCACCAGATTTCCTTATTGGTGTTTTATCTTATTTCTGATCTCCACACCTGCATTAGGTTATAACAAGCTTCATTAAAGTGTCAGAACCTTGATGACTTCATGAAATTGGAGTTTTGAACAAATTGGGGCTGAATTTCAAGATTGATTTTTATGTCAGGCAAAAACTATGTAAAGTTTGGCAGTGTGAGATAAGTTTTGAGTTTGAGTTTTCTGGTTCATTTAAACCTGGATCTCAAGGAAAATCTCAAGGGATAAGAACTCACAGGAGCTGAAGCTGAATTTCACTATAAATATTTTAAAGACAAAAATGCTTTCTGACCTCTAATTCGAATTCTCTTTTATATATTAACACTTATAGCATTACTGTCCAAAATAGTAATCTTTCTATGGGCTAGGATGACAAATTACTTTTTAAAGAGTATAAATTTTGTTTTAGCATTATTAAGACTGAGTCTGCTAAAAATGCAAAGTCAGTGAGTTTTACAATTATTAAACCCATTTCCAGCAATATTTAGATTGTTGTTTTAGCTTGAGAATCTGAAAACCAGAATATCAGAAGAAAGAAAAGGTAAAGGGAAATAATTACGTATCTGTTTTAAAATTGTTTTAGTTTCCTTGGCTGTTTGAGCAAATACCAGGCAATGGTTTAACCTAAACAATGGGAATTTACTGACTAACACTTTCGAGGCCAGGGGAAGTCAAGACCTCATATCAAGGTAATGTTTTCTTCCAAGAGGCTGGTATTCTGGGGTAGTCTACCAGGGATCTTCTCCTTGGCTCCTCTGTCACATGGTATTGCACATGGTTTCCTCTCATTGCCTCTCCTTCCTTCCTCTTTGGAGTTCTGTTGACTTTCAGCTTCTGGCTGCTCCTTCTGGGACTTTCTCCTTGATTTCACTCTGCTTTTAAAGGACTCCAGTAATCCAGATTCAAGTCCATGCTGATTCATTTGGGCCACATGTTAACTGAAGTAACGTCTTGAAGAGATCTTAATGACAATGGGTCCACATCCACAGAACATGTTTTTCTGGGGTACATGGTTCCAGAACAGTACAAAAAGACATTTGGATTTAGAAACAGTGACCCATTACCTTGGATTTTACAATAGGGCAAGTTTGTGTGAGTTACGTTTTGCAAATTCTTTATACATTTAAAATAACAGTCTTTCTAAATTGACAAGTATCAATATATTAACCAAGCTGAGATGCAGCAGACTGGTTTATAAGAAAAATCATATACACATTTAAAACACCTATGTTCTCATTAATACCTTTTAAAACACTAAGCAACAGGAAAAAAGCAGAAAGCATTTTTAAGAAGAAATAAATCTCAGAAAGAGACAATTTAAGAGATGTTTCATCTATATATATATAAATTTAGAATAAAAATATGCTTGCAGTCTTCTTGAATTATAATTAAGCAAAAATACTTCAGAAGTGGAAAATGGTATACTGCTATATAATTTTATACTACTATGTTTAATATCTAATTAGTTTCTTTGGAAGATGTCTTCTGCAGATCATAGTGGTTTTGCAAGGACTATTCCTTTAAGGAAATGCAATAGACGCTATAGTTGTAATTTCTTGATTTAAGGGATTTTTTATTGAAATCACCTGGGAGGACTCTTACTTTCAATCTAAAGGGATATCTAGATTAGGGAGTTTATCCTACATCACTTCTTATCTAGCCCATCTAATATTCTTAGTCATTCATTCACTCTAAACAGTGTGTTCTTCGCTCTAAGTAAACCCTTAGGGAGAGACATTCGTTTTGCCAAGCAGCAATTCAAATGCTGTGGTTGAGTGGAGGTAAGTGAGCATCTTTAAGGTAAATGAACCTTAACGCAGAATGGGGATTGAACTGACAAATGACCATTTCAAATTGCTTCATATGTCATGATTGTTGACAAGACTCCTGTATGTTGTCTCTGTCTACAAATGGCTTAGAGACTCAACTAGTCAAGTTCACATAAAGTCAAAGAGGCAGACAAGGATATTCTCAAATTTCAGTGATTTAATATCTTCAAAGAACAAAGTGTCTTTGAACATTTTGGCTACCTGAAAGTCAAAAGGCAGATTTGTAAAAATCAATGAGCACTAGCTCCAACTAAGCTTGCAAAGTATTAGTTTACTTGAGGGATTCAGCCGGGAAAGTTAAGCCTGGCCTGAATATCAGCAGAGCTGCCTTGCTGGTCTTGTTTCTGGAATCACAGATGAGAGTGATAATTAAAAGTTCTGTAAATTAGAATAAAACTGTATGTGTAGAATTAAAATTGTCAGCACAGAGTTAGTGAGAATGTGGTGATTAGAGCAAGAAGGAATTGGGAACCTGCCTGGTAGGGAAGCTTGTTTGCCTGGAGAGAACTTAATTACAGTGAATACAAGAGAAAATAAAACGATGAGGAGAAAAAGGCTATGACTTAATATTATGAGGTTGCATTTGGTATTGGTTGGATATCTTAAAATATCAAACATTAGCATTTGTTTAATGCGATAGAATTATATCAAATTTTCCTTGCTGATTTGTATTTGGGGACTATTTATAATGCATTTACTAAGATAGATGTTATGGCCTTTTAAATTCTCAGTGATTCGGGATACAAGTAATCAGGCATATGTGTCAAATTATGGAAGATCTCTGATGTGTTTGTAAGGATGATTTCTTTCCTATATTTATCAATTGCTCTACCTCATAAAGTATTTCTGGCTCATCAGCACTTTGGATATAGTGAGCCCATGTATTACATGAAATTTGAAGTATGTAAAAAAAAAAGGATTCTCCCTCATGTTTTTGGAAAATAGCTTAGAGTAAATCCATGTCACCAGTACTTAGAAGAATGTTGTTTATTGCATAATTTTGTGGTGGTGGATCTCCTTCCTCTTTACCCATTAGGGTATATATGAAGAAACACTACAAAGTAGTTGTTTCACATTAGATGCATTTTTGACCATTTCTTATAACTCTTTTTCTGTGATTAAGGGTGTTATGAACGGTCCAGGCACTGGCACTCCAGAGTGGCATAATTTATATTCTGTGGACCTTTTTACAGGCCAGTCTTCCTTATTTTTATTTTTGTTATCATTGGCAATGCTCTACACTACTGGAATTTTGGCTTACAGTAATATCCATCGATTTATAGGGACATTAAAACATTCTACATACCTTGCGTTTATACTACCAGAAATATGATGCATCTGATGTCCCATAGTCAGTGAGCCTGCAGGCATTCCAGTTCCTAACCAAGCTTCCCTTATTTTCGTCAGTTAGCATGTCCTCATTTTCTCATTTTCTCCTAGCTTTCCCACACTTTTGTTCACATTCTAAACATTCTCTATTATCTGATAGCATTCTAATTTAATTAATAGCCCGTGGTTGGTTATTTAATCTTAAATGATTCATCTTTTTTCCTCATTTCATTCCTTTTCTGATATATTATCATCAAATGATATTATCTCTTAGGAATTGCCATCTCCAGAGTGCTTTTCAAGATTAATATTTTGTTAATTTTATACTAAAAATAATATAGCAATAGATCCTCACCTCTCACTCCCTTCACCAGTAACTGGTTACAGCAAGAGATGCAGACGGTTGACTATATCGTGCAGAGTGATGGAGTAACTAAAAATGAGAAAAATAGATCAATTATTACAATTATTAGAAATTGAGAGGGGAGTAGGAAGAGTCATATATGAAATTGGAAAAAGTGAGAAGCACCAACTAGATAGAGAATCACAGAAGGAAGATCTGCGGGCCAAATATGGTTTATGAATTTCTTCTGGACTGCCAGAGCTGATGTCAGATTGCCAAAAGTGAAGAGTGACGTTTGAGTTCACCTAAGACCTGTATGGGTTACTTCTGAGATGTTTCTAATTCTCCTGTACTTTGTATCTTGATGATAAACTTCTACCACCACTCAAAATAAATGGAAAGTATTTCAAATCTCATTTGAAAATCCATTAACATATGTCATAAACAAGAGTTGTGTCTTTGCTGTATCTTCACATGCACCATCAACAAAGAGAAGTCTCTTAATCTCTCTGCCTCTCTCTCTGCAGCAGTGAGTTAATACCAAAATGTAGTATGACAAAAAGAATGAGGCCTAAAATGAAAATATCTGTGCTATTTTAATCAACAGTTCATTGCATTGCAGATATTCTGATAAAATGTTATTTTCTTTCCAAAGAAATTTTTTTTATTAATTAAAGAAAAAAAAGAAATTAACACATGTAGAAATCATTCCATTCTACAAAAGCAATCAGTAATTCTTAACATCATCACATAGATGCATGATCATCATTTCTTAGTACATTTGCATTGATTTAGGAAAAGAACTAGCAAAACAACAGAAAAAGATATAGAATGTTAATATAGAGAAAAAAATAAAAATAATAATAAGAGTAAAAAAAAAGACACAAACAAACAGACAAACAAAAAAAAACCCTATAGCTCAGATGCAGCTTCATTCAGTGTTTTGACATGATTTGTAAAGTATTAGGTATTATTGTGCTGTCCATTTTTGAGTTTTTGTATCTGGTCCTGTTGCACAGTCTGTATCCCATCAGCTCCAATTACCCATTATCTTACCCTGTTTCTAACTCCTGCTGAACTCTGTTACCAATGACATATTCCAAGTTTATTCTCGAATGTCGGTTCACATCAGTGGGACCATACAGTATTTGTCCTTTAGTTTTTGGCTAGACTCACTCATCATAATGTTCTCTAGGTCCATCCATGTTATTACATGCTTCATAAGTTTATTCTGTCTTAAAGCTGCATAATATTCCATCGTATGTATATACCACAGTTTGTTTAGCCACTCGTCTGTTGATGGACATTTTGGCTGTTTCCATCTCTTTGCAATTGTAAATAACGCTGGTATAAACATTGGTGTGCAAAGGTCCGTTTGTGTCTTTGCTCTTAAGTCCTTTGAGTAGATACCTAGCAATGGTATGCTGGGTCGTATGGCAATTCTATATTCAGTTTTTTGAGGAACCGCCAAACTGCCTTCCACAGTGGTTGCACCATTTGACATTCCCAGCAACAGTGGATAAGTCTGCCTCTTTCTCCGCATCCTCTCCAGCACTTGTCATTTTCTGTTTTGTTGATAATGGCCATTCTGGTGGGTGTGAGATGATATCTCATTGTGGTTTTGATTTGCATTTCTCTAATGGCCAGGGACATTGAGCATCTCTTCATGTGCCTTTTGGCCATTTGTATTTCCTCTTCTGAGAGGTGTCTGTTCAAGTCTTTTTCCCATTTTGTAATTGGGTTGGCTGTCTTTTTGTTGTTGAGTTGGACATTCTTTTTATAAATTCTGGATACTAGATCTTTATCTGATGTGTCGTTTCCAAATATTGTCTCCCATTGTGTAGGTTGTCTTTCTACTTTCTTGATGAAGTTCTTTGATGCACAAAAGTGTTTAATTTTGAGGAGCTCCCATTTATTTCTTTCTTTCTTCAGTGCTCTTGCTTTAGGTTTAAGGTCCATAAAACCGCCTCCAATTGTAAGATTCATAAGATATCTCCCTACATTTTCCTCTAACTGTTTTATGGTGTTAGACCTAATGTTTAGATCTTTGATCCATTTTGAGTTAACTTTTGTATAGGGTGTGAGATATGGGTCTTCTTTCATTCTTTTGCATATGGATATCCAGTTCTCTAGGCACCATTTATTGAAGAGACTGTTCTGTCCCAGGTGACTTGGCTTGACTGCCTTATCAAAGATCAAATGTCCATAGATGAGAGGGTTTATATCTGAGCACTCTATTCAATTCCATTGGTCGAGATATCTATCTTTATGCCAATACCATGCTGTTTTGACCACTGTGGCTTCATAGTATGCCTTAAAGTCAGGCAGCGTGAGACCTCCAGCTTCGTTTTTTTTCCTCAAGATACTTTTAGCAATTCGGGGCACCTGCCCTTCCAGATAAATTTGCTTATTGGTTTTTCTATTTCTGAAAAGTAAGTTGTTGGGATTTTGATTGGTATTGCATTGAATCTGTAAATCAATTTAGGTAGGATTGACATCTTAACTATATTTAGTCTTCCAATCCATGAACACGGTATGCCCTTCCATCTATTTAGGTCTTCTGTGATTTCTTTTAGCAGTTTTTTGTAGTTTTCTTTGTATAGGTTTTTTGTCTCTTTAGTTAAATTTATTCCTAGGTATTTTATTCTTTTAGTTGCAATTGTAAATGGGATTCGTTTCTTGATTTCCCCCTCAGCTTGTTCATTACTAGTGTATAGAAATGCTACAGGTTTTTGAGTGTTGATCTTGTAACCTGCTACTTTGCTGTACTCATTTATTAGCTCTAGTAGTTTTGTTGTGGATTTTTCAGGGTTTTTGACGTATAGTATCATATCGTCTGCAAACAGTGATAGTTTTACTTCTTCTTTTCCAATTTTGATGCCTTGTATTTCTTTTTCTTGTCTAATTGCTCTGGCTAGAACCTCCAACACGATGTTGAATAATAGTAGTGATAATGGACATCCTTGTCTTGCTCCTGATCTTAGGGGGAAAGTTTTCAATTTTTCCCCATTGAGGATGATATTAGCTGTGGGTTTTTCATATATTCCCTCTATCATTTTAAGGAAGTTCCCTTGTATTCCTATCTTTTGAAGTGTTTTCAACAGGAAAGAATGTTGAATCTTGTCAAATGCCTTCTCTGCATCAATTGAGATGATCATGTGATTTTTCTGCTTTGATTTGTTGATATGGTGTATTACATTAATTGATTTTCTTATGTTGAACCATCCTTGCATACCTGGGATGAATCCTACTTGGTCATGATGTATAATTCTTTTAATGTGTTGTTGGATTCGATTTGCTAGAATTTTGTTGAAGATTTTTGCATCTATATTCATTAGAGAGATTGGCCTGTAGTTTTCTTTTTTTGTAATATCTTTGCCTGGTTTTGGTATGAGGGTGATGTTGGCTTCATAGAATGAATTAGGTAGCTTTCCCTCCCCTTCGATTTTTTTGAAGAGTTTGAGGAGAGTTGGTACTAATTCTTTCTGGAATGTTTGATAAAATTCACATGTGAAGCCATCTGGTCCTGGACTTTTCTTTTTAGGAAGCTTTTGGATGACTAATTCAATTTCTTTACTTGTGATTGGTTTGTTGAGGTCATCTATTTCTTCTTGAGTCAAAGTTGGTTGTTCGTGTCTTTCCAGGAACCCATCCATTTCATCTAAATTGTTGTATTTATTAGCGTAAAGTTGTTCATAGTATCCTGTTATTACCTCCTTTATTTCTGTGAGGTCAGTAGTTATGTCTCCTCTTCCATTTCTGATCTTATTTATTTGCATCCTCTCTCTTCTTCTTTTTTTCAGTCTTGCTAAGGGCCCATCAATCTTATTGATTTTCTCATAGAACCAACTTCTGGTCTTATTGATTTTCTCTATTGTTTTCATGTTTTCAATTTCATTTATTTCTGCTCTAATCTTTGTTATTTCTTTCCTTTTGCTTGCTTTGGGGTTAGTTTGCTGTTCTTTCTCCAGTTCTTCCAAGAAATATTTTTAAAACCTTTAGATTTCAAGAAGAAAAAAGGAAAAGCAGAAAAAAATAAAGCATTACATTTTTACCAAGGAAGGAAATATGAAATTTATAGTGGCAATATGGTAGATAGTTTTCATAATTGATTAAATATTCTAAATATATTTATATCAATTGATTCAAGTTAACATGTAAATTAAAAACACAAGGAAAATATTTGCCCATTTTATGCAGTCAGTAAGGAAACAAGAAGAAAATCTACCTAATCTATAAAAGTATAGAGATGAAATAAGAAGTCCATTTTACTACTAATTCACTCAGATACCATAAAAAGAGACTAATTATGAGAAAAAATGAGTTATAACATAAATTAAACCAGTTCCTCTGCTATCATACTCAGTGTTCTAGACAATTTTCAAATCACCTTGATCTTGAACTACCCGTATGACTCTTAGTTCTGGGTTTCTTCATTTCTTGAAAATGTGTCTCTACTGGGACCTAGAAGACAAGTACCTGGCGATGTTGGTTTTCAGGCCTAGTCTTGAAGTCATTCCTTGGTCTTAGAGACAACATATGGAATCTCCATAAAGGCATCTTGAGTATTGATTACCCCACCACAAGTGATAAAGATATATTTAAAATAATGCTTGGAGATAAATTCTAGCATTCTCTCCATCCATAAACCTACTCATAGGACATATACCTGCTTCCAAGCAAATTATCTCAATTACAAAAAAAAAAGATATTTACCATTATACTGAGCCTCAGTGTTTCATATATATCGTACATTGTTTCATAAAAATGGAGGATATTTTCTAAAGGGTGATAATGTTTGGAAGTGTTTTTGGAAATGTATGCTGTTATAAAGCTACATACAAATATAAAATATCATTATTTTATGCTTTTGAATGGCAAGTTATCTGTATTGGCTGGATATTAACTGTACTGCCAACCTTACCAGCGTTTAATATGCCTGGATAAGCCCTGGGACCACTTTGGCTTTCTGCTAACAATGCTTCTAACTCCTATACAATGCCTGCTTTGCTAGCCACTTAAAGGCTGAGGCTTACTTAAGGTTGGGACATTGCTTCAAACTCATTTTGGTAGTAAGTCTTTCCCTCTAGGTATTTGGTTCCTACTTTCTGTCCACCTCCACCTGCTATTAGGAGTCTTAACACAAATGGATAGATTTCCCTGGACAGTGATGACTGACATTATCATCTTTCATGGATGCATCACTACTTCCATGCATCACTCAATGAGCTAGAACCACCCACCCTTCACCCCAGGTACTGGCATGCCAAAACTTAGCCACTCTGGACATATGGGGCTCTTGGGACATTGCTCCATGGATTGTTTGGTTCCCTTTGTCTGGATTAGTTTTTGCAGGCCAGTTAGCTCTCCCCAGGCCATATCCAGTACCTAAATGAATAGGCTCTCCAAAGGAGAAATTGGAAAAATTTAAGAAAAGCTTATCTGATGACTGAGTCCCATACAAGACCACAGTCAGGCAAAAACATCATCCAAAGTATATGTGGTTATCAATGAGGATGCTTAAGACAAAGTCAAGGTGTGTCAGAACATGATGAGCCACCTAAAGATCTGTCATGGGCAACATTCAGAGATGTGGGTAGACAGCTGGCATCAGGGGCAGAATCAGCCAGGAGGTGGACTTCAGCCATCTAGAAGGAGTTTGAAGTGTGTTTCCCAAGCCCTTGAGACAGGAAGTTTGGTGACTGTAGTGACAGGGAAATTTAGAACAAATGGCAGGGCTGGAGTACAGAGGGTAATTGGAAATGGGAACCAGGAAGAAGCCCACTTCTAAGAACTGGAACACACAGGGGCCAAATGAATCTAAGGCTCTCCAAGAAGATGAGTATGCAGGTTCCAGAAGGGCCTGAATGAGAGCATGTATGGAAAACTCTGGGAAAGTTGAGTTCCTGCACAGATTTGGATTCTTACCTAGAAGAGGCAGAACCAGATCTGTCAGAATGAGAAGCTAATCAGGAGAGTTTATGGACTCTGAATTAAGCTAGGCCTGATTTTGACTGATGAAAGTGGTGTTGTGCTTTTCTAAAATTTATGTTGTGACAGAGTTCAGCACAGAGTGGGATAGAGACATCTTTGTTGTCTACATATCAACAAGGAAGCATAGCAATTAAGAGCTATTGAATGCTCCTTTAAGTTTATTAAATTAAATGTATTATTTCTTTTGACCTCAGAATTATTATTTCTTTTGACCACATGAGGCAGATGTTATCCTCATTTGACAGATTAGTCTCAAGAAGGATAAGAAGAGAAGGACAAACAGTACTCTGAGACTTGTTGTTGAATGCTTGTCCAATGTCCTCTGTTGCACTTGGCTTGGTTCTAGCATTTCATTTAAGATTCTTCTTCACTGGGCAGAACCACACCAGATTAGGCAGCATTCGGCAGGAAGCAACAGAGCTCAGAGGACTCCTGGCTGCATCTGAAAGCCTCCATCAGAAAGTTCGAACCACCATGGGGAGCTTGTCCTTTTAAAAACAGCAAATTAGGTCACAGATCATCTTAACGTGTAGGAGCCTTTCTCTTTATGCTGAAGAACGCTGGGTGGGCAGACCACTTGGTAGTCAACCAGGGACAGCAAGAAAGACCTCACGCCACAAGGAATTACACACACTCTGCAATTAGGACTAACAGCACATACATGCTCATACACACACACATGCATACACACATCACCACAACACAGCTGATGGCAGGCTATTAACTTTTAAGGTTAAGATTTTTAAAAAGAACTTATAGAAAGATTCTATCTCACCAAGACAAAAAGGAGTTAGGGCCTTTCTTTACAGCTATTTTCTGAAGTAAAGTAATATCATGTGCTCAACTGTTTCTCCCTTATAGCAGGAGAATGCAGTGAATGGTGGAAGGAGCAAGGCTTTTCAGACTCAAGTCACTGAAGTTCCATATTGTGTTTGTGAATTGCTTTGAGTATTATTATTATTGTTGCATTGTTCTTGAAGTATGTATTAGTAATTAATATCATTTTCCTTAAACACAGAATGCAATTTTGAAGGCCTTGTTTGCAAATGCTATTTTGTTTTGGTTTGTTTTCATGCAAATTCTTCCCCAGAAAGATGTTCTATAATTTAATATATGTAGCTTGAGTATCTATATTATACTCCTGACCTGCCTGACAGCAGCCTTGGTGCTCTCCTCAAACATTTCTGAGCAGCCTGTTGGAAGACTCACACTTCCATTCTGCGCTGTGGCCTGTCTCACTGGCCGCTTCCTGCCGAAGCACTGAGCCTGCCTGGTGCTGGTGATGAGGCTGCCCTCTCTCCCTGTTCTCATCTGTGAGCACAAACAGGGTCCTCTCCAAAACTACTAACAGCTGCTGCTCTGGGTACCCATGTACTCAAAGCAGAGGAGGCCAGCTCATCCACACCAAGGAGACAATTTTCAGCTCTGTTCTCAACGATTGCCCTTTCCTTTCCTTGAAGCCTATGATGTAACCAAAAAAACCCACATAACTCGGTCTGATGTGCCTGTGTTTGGCTCACTTCACCGAACACCTCCATGCCCACAACAATGTGGGGATATCTGATGTACAAATGTTGGTGGCCTTCCCCAAATAAAAACCATGTTCTCCGGAAGCCCACATTTTTGTAACTAGAAATTGTAAAGGCACTTTTCCCCTCACAAGATCTTTTCAAAATTCCATCTCCCTGGTCACTTCATTTCAGAGTGTAAGTCGAAGGAAAGTAGGAATGGGCTGCATGCTTCATTGGGAAGCTACACACATGGTCCTCTTACAGTTAATCAGAAAAATCATATTCTGGGTACACAGCTGCCCTTCTGTGAGGCACTTTTTTCTCCCTGAGCTACAGAGATTGGGACATTTTCTTTCCAAAGTTATTATAGTACTGTTACTTTTTTTAAAATTTTAATCTGTATCTATGTATATCTTTGGGTTCTGAAAAGGCTATACAGTAATATCTTAATATTCTTTCATCAATATTAACAAATGAATGTACCAATGCTAGTAATCAGTGATGGGGAGAATAAGGGGAATGGGATGTTTTGAGTTTTCTCTTTTTTTGTTTCTTGGAGTAATGAAAATGTTTGAAAATTGATTGTGGTGAGGAATGCACGACTATGTGATGATACTGTGAGCCAATGATCATATCCTTTGGATGGATTGTATACCGTGTGAATATTTCTCAATGAAGTTGCATTTAAATTGGAGAGAAAAATAGCCTTTATCTAAACCAGCAAGATTAACTGAGAATTCACCTGCCATAGAAAATGCTACCCAAACTGTTTGCAAGTGTTTGCAGATTTTATTCAATGCACTCACAAGGAGTACATCTTCTTAGTAATATGGAATATGGATATCTCACAGCAACTGCTAATGGCTCAACAGTTAGAGCAACCTATATCCTTCTCTTTACTACTAAACCCAAGATTCTATCATTAGTTTGTACAAACTTTAGCTTCCTTTGCTAAGAAAATAAATTGCTGAAAGAAAAAGAAAAGGCTAAACCTCCCCAGTAAAGCTGCTGGGTTGCTGTATCTCCAGAATAAAGGCATGAATATATATTTTTAAAGTGTTCACAATTGCTTACTACTGGGAGCAAAGGCAATAAATGCAATTAAAACAAAAATTATGGGCTTATAACAGAGGTTCTACAAAGTTAATTACTTTAGATAAAGTATTCAATGGAAAAAATAGAATGAAAAAATATTGGGCACATGGAAGGACTTGAATTAATATTAATTCATGCTCATTTCACCATGTGTTAGGTGCTCCTGTTTCTTAAAAAAATTCTGATTCAGGTCCCTTGATCAAATATCCCTTGGCCTTTTAAGCAGGCAAGAGATTGTTGCTGATGTTTGGCAGAATTAGATAGAGACGCTAGAAGGATATATCAGTCAGCTTATGCTAAGTTCTGCTGCAATGGACAATGGCATCCAAACTCAGGGGTTTACAGTAATGATTGTTTACTTCTTGCTCACATCCCATGCATGTCATGAGTCTGCTGCGTTTATGCTCCTTATTATCTTCTTCTGGGTCTGGACTAAAGGAGCAGCTACCATCTGGGAAACGCCTGATATCTTGGCCAAGGAAAAAGTGCAAAAGACAAAACCACATGATGGCTCTTAAAGCTCCTATTTTGAAGGAACATATGTCCCAGTTCATTGGCCAAAGCAAGTAATGTGGCAAAGCTTGATGTCAAGGGGTTAAGAAAGAATAATCCTGCATCAGGGAGGAGTAACAAATATTTTGGACAATAGTGCAATGATGTAAAGTGAGTGTATGTGAAGAAGAAAGATACAAACGACAGAAAATGGTGGGAACCACTCAACTCCAGTTGATTTGCTGGCATGCAGGATTATGGATCCAGATCTAATTTTTCAGAAGCTAGAGTCTGCTGACACTGTCCATTCATAGTTCCTGAGGCAGGCAGCCCCACCTCCTGGGCAGGCCTTGGTCTTCAAGAGCTCTAATGCCATGTGTAATATAAGAATATCCCATCACTGGAAGAAATGGGCTCCCACTGCTGCCAAATTTGCTAAAATTTCAAGACAAGCTGGGAATCTGAAATTTTGTGTAAAATCTTTCTATTTCCAAATGTCATCAACAAATTCAAATATTTTAAAAACAGAGTGCCAGATTAACAAACATGGTTTCGGGCAAATCTGGCTTATTGAACAGTTTGTGAAAAATGATGGTGGTATCCAAGGATTCCCAGTACTTTCCTGAATGAACAGTTTCTGAGAGGGAGTAATCACTCAAGTTTTCCTATGGCTACATGTTATATGTAAATGATAAACAGTTATTTTTTTCCCCATTGTCTGGGAATGCTTCTAGGGACCCCAGTTTAGTGTGACTTATATGTCTAGAGCATTTTAGGGGGAAGTTTAAGGTCTGTTCTATCACATTAAACATTTACAGTAATAGAATTAGATATTATACAATAAAAATGGACAACCACCAAATAGCATTGTCTCCTCTAAGTCTGAATTTATAAATGCTTATGAAACTATAATACAATGTAAATCTTCACAATTTTTGAAATTAAAAAGATGGCTGTCACCATCCTTAATGCAGTTTTATATTTAACGCACCATAAAAATCATGGCAAAGTGTTACATTAATAGGGTGCATCACTCAGGCTACAAAGATTTAAGTTAAATAGAGGTTCATAAACCACATAAGGAAACCACTCACAGTAAATTAAAATAACTGAATTGAGCTTCACATCTAAAAAGCCTCAGTACTCTCCTGAACACATGGCTGTGAGCTTCCTCTCCACTGTTTTCTATCTGTGAAATTTCTTGACCATTGCCATGACCTAGAATTAGACCAGAAAAGCCGTAACCAAGAGGTATAAACAGGTAAAGGAAAGGTACTATATCTTACTTATTTTTTAACTTTATAACCTAGAAGAGTATGAAGTGCCCAATAAATCCATTAAATGGATGGATGTTGAGGAAATATAGATTTTTTTTTTATTAAATGAATTGATTTCCCCAGTTACTATTTTGGTTACTTAGTAATATAGACACTTGGGAGCAGAAATAAAATAAACTTTGGAATATTTGAGTCATTTGTTCTGAATAAATTACAGGATTACCGAGAGGGAAGAATTTTAGCCACAATTCAGGTTATATGTATGTGTGTACATCCCTCTACATATCTGGTTATTTGTCTGTCCATCCATCCATCAGTCTGTCTATCTCTACCCCTCTTTATAACAGGAATAAAAAAATAATCTGATACCTGTACAGAGTGCTTTCTTGTATCTCCTCAAGCCTCAGAGTAATCCTTTGAAGTGGGTATCAAGCAATTGTAATTTTACCATTACAATGAAGATACTGAGATTCAAAGAAGAAACGTGACTTGCTGAGGTGAATACACTTTACAAGTGGAAATGCAGGCTGTCAGATTCTCGATTCTGTTTTCCTTCCATTATATCCTGCAATTAATTAAATTCTACTTATTGGATTCCTTATATCCGATATAACTATGACTTTAAAAACATCTGCTCTTTGATCAGTAATTGAATATGTGCGAAGCACTACTTATCCACATAAACACATAAACTCCAAGGGAACATATCCTTTGAAGAAAAACATAAAAATAATTATCTTTATATATCCACCTCCTGCTTAGCTTACTCTTGGCTTCCTTTTCCTCTATACAACCTTTCCGTTTCTAAGGTGCTGGGTCATTGGTGGCATTCCTTGTTATAGCCTGCATCAGAGGCTGACACATCACCAGAGTCCAAAGTCCCCTTAACTCTCAATATCAGTTCAAAAGAATAACTTGCTGCAGAAACAGGAAAAGAACACCTCCATCCTACTTCTGCACAGTCTCTCTATATGGCCCTAAAATCTGCCCGACCGCAGGACATCTTCCCCCAATGCCACCCCGGTGGTGTGGTGACCCTGTGGCTGAGGGGAGAGGAGAGCAGTCACCTCTCAGCTGTGCTTAGTGTCTGTAGCAGCTTTAGCTGTAGTTCACTCTGCAAGTTTCTTCTGCCAGCCCTGTCTACCAGCTGTCAGCATCTGTCAGCAGCCCAGGCTTCCAAATCAACAGGTTTCTTCTTTTCATATTTATATGTTTGTATTTGTGAAATATTTCAAACATAGGCAAAATGGAATAGTATAATTGACATTCCTATACAATCATCCAGCTTTTCTAAAGCTTAACTTTGGCTGCAATTATTTTTGTTTGTTTGTTTGCTTTTGTTTTAGGGAATAATTACAGATAGAGTCACAACTATTTTATCCCCCTTCCCTTTCTTCCCCTCAGAGGCTCAGAGGTATGCTGAACCTGATATAGATCATTCCCATAAATGTTCCTGTACTTTTATTCATAGCAGATAGTTATAAATAGTAAGACATTTACATATTTTACAAAATATTATAAAACGTGCTCAGCTGTCCATCTGCACTGTGGACTTCTTGTTCAATATATTCATTTTTATCCATGTTGATACACGTCACACAAGTTCATTAATTTTATTGGCTACATAGAAGTTCGCGCAGTGAACATACAAGAATCTCTTAGCTAATCTTCTATTTATAGACATTTAGGGTTTTTTTTTCTTCTTTCTAATGCTTACTAAATTTCAGAATTAAACGGAGCAGCTCCTTGTGCGTGTCTGTAAGAATTTTCTGGTGTATATAAACTAGGAGTGAAATTGCTGTATTATACCTATTCACTCTTCAACTTTACTAATCATTGCCAAATTGCTCACCAAAAGGATGCTCCTAATGTACTTTTCCTCCAACAGTGTATGAAATACCACATTGCTTTACAGCCTCAGCAATATTTGACATCATCAGACTTTTTAGTTTATTCAATATGAAGGGTATATACAGAAGTTTATCTCCTTAGTGAGTTTGAACATCTTTTCATATTTTTTTTTTGCCGTTTAGGATTCCTCTTTTGTGAATTGCTTAATTATACATTTGCCCAATTTGGGAAGGTTGTCTTTTTTTATTAATGTCTAGAAGTTCTTAATATATGTATATGTATTCATGGCATAAATCTTTTGGGAGCTAATATGCATTACAAATGATCTTCTTAGGCTTTACCTTTTTTTTCCACTTAGTTTAAGGTGGAATTTTTCTTTTTAATGAGAGAGAAATTTCTAATTCCAATGCTGCTGGTTCTGACCAAATGTTTCTTTTATTTTAATTTTATTTGAAACACCCCCTTTTCTTTGAGGCAATAAAGATTCTTATCCTAAATTTTCTTAAGAGTTTAAATGTTCACATTAGGTCAACAGTTCACTACAATGTTGTGTATAGTATAATGACAGATCCAGTTTGACTTTGTTTCCCTTCTTGCTTCCCTCCTCTTTCATTACATTAATCAATGGTCAATATTGGCCTAATGGTAAGCATACCAATCAATGAAACAGTATTGAGTTAATAAATAGACCTATGTATATTTATGATTAATTGATTTTTCTTTCCTTTTTCTTGCTTTGGGGTTAGTTTTCTGTTCTTTCTCCAGTTTTTCCAAGTGGACAGTTAATTCCCGAATTTTTGCCCTTTCTTCTTTTTTGATATAGGCATTTAGGGCAATAAATTTCCCTCCTAGCACTGCCTTTGCTGCGTCCCATAAGTTTTGATATGTTGTGTTTTCATTTTCATTCACCTCGAGATATTTACTAATTTCTCTTGTAATTTCTTCCTTGACCCCCTGGTTGTTTAAGAGTGTGTTGTTGAGCCTCCACGTATTTGTGAATTTTCTGGCACTCTGCCTATTATTGATTTCCAACTTCATTCCTTTTTGATCTGAGAAAGTGTTGTGTATGATTTCAATCTTTTTAAATTTGTTGAGACTTGCTTTGTGACACAGCATTGGGTCTATCTTTGAGAATGATCTATGAGCACTTGAGAAAAAGTTGTATCCTGCTGTTGTGGGGTGTGATGTCCTATAAACGTCTGTTAAGTCTAGCTCATTTATTGTAATATTCAAATTCTCTGTTTCTTTATTGATCCTCTGTCTAGATGTTCTGTCCATTGATGAGAGTGGGGAATTGAAGTCTCCAACTATTATAGTAGATGTGTCTATTTCCCTGTTCAGTGTTTACAGTGTTTGCCTCACGTATTTTGGGGCATTCTGGTTCGGTGCATAAATATTTATGATTGTTATGTCTTCTTGTTTAATTGTTCCTTTTATTATACATAGTATCCTTCTTTGTCTCTTTTAACTGTTTTACATTTGAAGTCTAATTTGTTGGATATTAGTATAGCTACTCATGCTCTTTTCTGGTTGTTATTTGCATGAAATATCTTTTCCCAACCTTTCACTTTCAACCTATGTTTATCTTTGGGTCTAAGATGTGTTTCCTGTAGACAGCATATAGAAGGATCCTGTTTTTTAATCCATTCTGCCAGTCTATGTCTTTTGATTGGAGAGTTCAATCCATTAACATTTAGTGTTATTACTGTAAGGGTAGTACTTTCTTCTAACATTTTGCCTTCTGTATTTTATATGTCATATCTAATTTTCCTTCTTTCTACACTCTTCTCCACACCTCTCTCTTCTGTCTTTTCATATCTGTCTCTAGTGCTCCCTTTAGTATTTCTTGCAGAGCTGGTCTCTTGGTCACAAATTCTCTCAGTGATTTTTTGTCTGAAAATGTTTTAATTTCTCCCTCATTTTTGAAGGACAATTTTGCTGGGTATAGAATTCTTGGTTGGCAGTTTTTCTCTTTTAGTAATTTAAATATATCATCCCACTGTCTTCTAGCCTCCATGGTTTCTGCTGAGAAATCTACACATAGTCTTATTGGGTTTCCCTTGTATGTGATGGATTGCTTTTCTCTTGCTGCTTTCAAGATCCTCTCTTACTCCTTGACCTCTGATATTCTGACTAGTAAGCATCTTGGAGAACATCTATTTGGATCTATCCTCTTGGGGTGTGCTGCACTTCTTGGATCTGTAATTTTAGGTCTTTCATAAGAGTTGGGAAATTTTCAGTGATAATTTCTTCCATTAGTTTTTCTCCTCCTTTTCCCTTCTCTTCTCCTTTCAGGACACCCACAACACGTATATTTGTGTGCTTCATATTGTCATTCAATTCCCTGAGTCCCTGCTCATATTTTTCCATTCTTTTCCCTATAGTTTCTGTTTCTTTTTGGATTTCAGATGTTCCAGCCTCCAGTTCACTAATCCTAACCTCTGTCTCTTGAAATCTACCCTTGTAGGTTTCCATTTTTTTTTTTCATCTCTTCTACTGCAACTTTCATTCCCATAAATTCTGTGATTTGTTTTTCAGACTTTCCATTTCTTCTTTTTGTTCATTCCTTGCCTTCTTCATATCCTCCCTCAATTCATTGATTTGGTTTTTGATGAGGTTTTCTATGTCTGTTCATATATTCTGAATTAATTGTTTCAGCTCCTGTATCTCATTTGAACTATTGGTTTGTTCCTTTGACTGGGGCATATCTTCAGCTTTTCTGGTGTGATTTGTTATTTTTTGCTGGCGTCTAGACATTTAATTACCTTAATTAGTTTATTCTGGAGATTGTTTTCACTTATTTTACTTAGGGTTTTCTTGCTAGATGAGTTTGTTGTCTATCTGTTCTTTGACCTTCAGTTCAGCTTTATCTGGGCCTCTAACTTAGGTTTTGTTTAACAGAGGATAATTTTTCAGTTCTTGTTTTCTTGTTTCTTGTCCTGCTTATAAGATGCCTTTTCCCTCCCCACACTTAGGAGGGTCTACATAGGTATTATAGACTCCGGCCGGGTTTTCCAGACTAAACTGGCCTCCTATCAGGGGGAAGGAGTCACCTGAGTCAGTTTTCCCTATAGGTGAGACCCAGCAGGTTAAAAAAACTTTCCTGTGAAGTCTCTGGGCTTTATGTGGTGCTTGTCTGCCTGCGGGTCCCACCAGCAAAAGATGTTGTGGCTCCTTTAACTTTGGAAGGCTCTCCCTGCTGGGGGCATGGTGGAGACAGAGGAGAGGTTGTAGGCTGGTTTTAATGGCTTCAAATTGCCAAGCCCTGGGTTCTGAATTCCTTGAGAGAGGGATTCCACCTGAGTTGGGCTTCTCCCTTCCCCAGGGGAAGGCACATGCAGTAGACAGCCCTGAAAACAGTCCGTTTCTGCCTATGCCTGGGGCAGTTGCAGCCTGAGTAGTCCTGCTGCTGAATCCAGAGGCAGCCAAGCATCCATAGAAACATCCACAAAAACCTCCATTTCGTCCCCTTTCCTCTTTTTCAGTTAGCCCAATAAGCGACCTCCGCCTTGACCATGTTCGCCTGAGCTGGAGGCCTATTTTTAGTAGTCAGAATTTGTTTATTAATGCCATAATTGGTGTTTGGTTGGACTCAGTCCCTGCTACTGTTAGAGTGTCTTTCCTTTCCCTCTGGGAAGCAGCCTGTGGGGGAGGGGCGCCGGGCGCCGGCCACCGCAGCTTGGGGAACTCACGGTTCCAGGGAGACTCCCAGCTGGTCCAGACTGGGGTACGCTGAGTGTCTGGTCACTATTGTGGCTCCTGGAGCTGTTCTGTACTGTTTCTGGTTATTTAGTAGTTGTTCTGGAGGATGAACTAAAATGCACACATTGCTAAGCCACCATCTTGGCCCCTCCTCGATTAATTATTTTTGACAAGGATTTCAAGGTAATTCAATGTAGAAATGACTGTGTTTTCAGCAAATGGTGCTAAAATGATTAAATAACTATGTGGAGAAAAAATACAACACTTGGCCCTTATTTCACACCACATATAAAAATCAACTCAGAATGAATTATTGGTCTATAATATAAGAGATTAAACTATAAAACTTGGAGAAGAAATCTTGAGAGAAAATCTTTACAATGTTAAATTAAGCAAAGATTTTCAAAATAAGACAAAGAAAAGCATGAAGCATAAACTAAAATTTGAAAAATTGAACTTCACGAAAGTTTGATATTTTTGTTCTTTGAACAACACTGCTAGAAGCCACCCTCTGGGAAAAATATTTGGGAAACATATTTCTGATAAAAAAAATTGAACCAGAATGTATAAAGAACACTTGTAACTGAAGCAACTTGATTTCAAAACAAGCAAACAATTTGTACAGAAATTTCCACAAATAGATATGCAAATGACAGACAGCACACAAAAAGTTTATCAAGATCATTATTAGTGATTAAGGAAGGGCAACTTTAAAAACATAATGACAGCACCACATACCATCTAAAATGCTTGCAATTTACAATAAATCCAAATGTTGGAAAATGTATTAACTAGTACTCTCATATATTGCTGATAGGAATGGAAAATGGTTTGGCAATTTTTTAAAATAGAATTAAGCATTTACCATATGTCCCAGAAATTCCTCTTCTAGGTATTTTCCCAAGAGAAATGAAAATAAATGTACTCACAAATATTAGTTTTGAACATGAATGTTTATAGTTGATTTATTAATAATAGCCCCAAATTTGGAAACAGCCCAAGTGTCCATTACCAGGAGAATGTATAAACAAATATTGGTGTTCTATACCATGAAATTTAGTTGTATTGTATTTAGTTGTTGTTTTGGTTGTATTTAGCTGTACTTAATTGTTTAGCTAGTTCAGTTGTAATTGTATTTAGTAGCTATTCAGCTGCTAAAAAAAGATATTAATATAGATGAATCTCAAAACTGTCATGCTGATGGAAAGAAGCCTTATACAAAAGGATACATGAAATATTATTTCATGTGCATGAAATTTTTGAAACAATAAAACCATAGTGACATAAAAGATATCAATGGATGATTGGGAATGTGAATGGAGAGAGAGATTTGACTACAAAGGGAATTAAGGGAAATTTTTGGTGATGGAATTGGTCTTTATTATGACAGAATCAATACTGTACACTTAAAATGGGTCAATTTTATTGCATGCCAATTATACTTCAGTAAAATGGATTTTTAAAATGCGATTCCTAATAGGGTATCCCTAAGAGAAAAAAAATACTTTAGAAAGAAAAACGAATGTAAACTGTTTAAGTAATCATATTTTTGTTGGTAGCTTTAATATTGTTATACTAAGAATTTTGCATTGTACTGTAGTTTAGAGTATATAAGCAATTATGTTGTTATTGAAAACCAGAATGCTTGGTATAGGCAAAAGAAGAAACAGACATAGATCAGTTTAAGAAAAATTTGTAGTACTAAAATTAAATTGTAAATATCTGTACTGATGATATTCTTTATCTTAAAATGATCCTATCTCTATACACCGAAAAAATAACTAAAAATAAGGACTGATCCAGTAGCAATGATAAATGCCCTCCCTAATATTTAAACGTAGTCTATAAATACAATTTCCCACTAAAATGATCTAGCACTCCTTAGAAAACAGCTGATTTCATTCAGGTATATGGGAAATGAACATATGAACCAAAAACTTCACATCGGAATGTAAGGATACTATTAAAGCTACTAAGGAAAGGTAAAAAAAGACATTGGAGTCAATTGAAGCATCTCCCCTAGCAAAAAATAGACTGAGCATAGAAAAAAAAAAATAACAGCCATGGTTTGAAACACTTGAAATATGTGTAAATATGAATTTATAAGATTTTGAAAATTCATTGTTCATCTTTCATGTTATCAGCTCATTATTGTGAAAACTAGTAAATAAAGGAAAAAATCAGGCACTTACCCTATTTTTCTCTGTATACACTGTACCTTGTGGTAATCCAGTAGTTAATGCGACAATGTTTTTTAAAGAAGTATTCCAGCTAATTAATAGAGAAGTAATGTTAGAAATAGATTCTCGCCATTTTTCAACCTCTCTTGAAACAATAGATCTAATCAAAGATCATCAATTGTTGCTTTTATCACAAACAGACAGTTGACCAGTTAATTTGTATCTCCTAATAAAAGTACACAATGCTATTCATGAAGTAGTAGAATCAAAGTACTAGAACCTGAAACTGATCAAGGTCCAAATCTCATGATATAATTATCAATTTACAGGAAATATATATGACAGAGAAGCATAAAAAAGAGCATCATAAGGTTGCAATCAGAAAAATCCAAACTGTGAAAAGCTCTACAGACACATGACTCAGTTTCTTTAATAAAAATGTAAAAGAAGAAATATCAATACAGGGAAGATAAACTCATAGATTCAAATTAAAGATTAAAGTACATGGTTTAATACATATAGCACAAAAGAGATAAATTTATCTGCTAATTGCCATGTGTGGATTTTATTGTATCCCAAACCAAACAAATTTTTAAAGATCAAGAAAATTTGTATACAGATTGGACATTTAATGATACTTGGAAATATTGCTAATATTTAAGTCATGATAATGTGATAATAGCATTGTAGTTATGCAATTATTTTAAGGAACATATTTGAAATTATGTCAAAATGTACCATGAAATGATACAACATCAGATTTGCTATAAAAGAAAAGAAAAGATGGCATTCATGTTAGTAAAAAAAAAATTCTATATAATATGTAAACTAGTTCAACAAATAATACTCAAGAGCCATTTGGAGAGAATTTTCATTAAAATACTCAGAGGTGCACGGGTGGTTCAGTGGTAGAATGCTCATCTTCCATGTGGGAGACCCGGGTTCGATTCCCGGACCATGCACTCCCCCCACCCCCCCAAAAAAAACTCTATCAGAGGACAAAAAATAAGTTGTGAGAAGTGGAGCTTTTTGAAAAGAAGTGCTTTTGATTGGTATACCTCTGATAAAGGAAAGATGCAAATTCTTACCTTATTAATCTATACATTCAATGTAATCTCAAAACCCAATCTGAAATTCCAGGTGAATTTTTTTTAATATGATAAACATTAAACTTTAAATGTTATAAGGAAGACCAAAACTCCATGTTAGGATGGGCCACTGTGGCTGAGCAGGCAGAGTTCTTGACTGCCATGCCAGAGACCCAGGTTCAATTCCCGGTGCCTGCCCATGCAAAAAACAAAGTCCATGTTAACAAAATCAGTGAGGGATTAAGTTCTACCAGATGGTAAGAAATATGCCAAAGCATAGAAATAAAAGCAATGTACTACTAGCACATAAATAAATAGGCCAATGAACAAAACAGATTATGGAGATAAATTTGTGTAGAAATGGGAACTTAAAATGTAATGGTATTTCTACAAATCAATGGGGGAAAGAACAGATCATTTGGTAAATGGTGATGTTAAAACTGGCTCATTGCATGGGGAAAAGCAAAATAAAATTTTTGCTTAATAAATAGGCTAGAGGGGATTTAATATAGATTTCAAAACTCAAATATAAGAGATAAAAGTACAGTTATCAGTAAAGGAGAATATCCTGTGCTCAGGGGTGGGGAAGGACTTCTTAAAATCTATAAACCACATAAAACACATTAATATATGCTAGTTCTAAGGCTAAAATCATCAAGCCTACAATCATTACTACAGACCAATTCACACTATTTTCAAAAACGGGTTCTTAGGAAGTTTTATTTGGAAGAGTAATATGATAAATATTTATTTGAAAACATTGCAATGAAAAGTTCTTAAGTAACTCAAGTTTCAGGTATGGACTTGGGAAATGAGCTAGAGCAACTCAACAACTGCAGCGTTAATAGATACAATGAAACATGACAACTTCTGCCTCTCTCTATCTAGTCAGGAAAAATAGTTATCTATATCTTTGAACATGCTTAAATCTACTGTGTATGTGTTTGTATACCTCATATCATTAAAAATAAAGTCAAATAAATATTATGTCAATTGGTTGCATTACAGCAAAGGGTTACTTTTCTTAAACCCCATGCAACATTCCTGGAAAATACACTTTTTTCATGACTCACTGAAAGTGTGCTTTATTTTTGGAACGTCTTCTGAAAAGCTGAGGTCACATCAGCAGAAAACTGGCTGATGAACATTTCCATTATTTGTGAAAGAAAGCTCATAAACCTAATTTTAGCCATAACTGATTTCCTCAATTCAATTGTATTTAGATTAGAAAATTATTTCAAGGTTTTTTGACAACATAAGGTTTACTTACAACTTTGAACTTTCATAATGCAAATACACATTTATTATTGGTAAAAGTCACTTCTATACTTTACATTCACATTGATTAGAGCTACTGCACATGGTTCAATTTACAGCATAAGTGAAAGCAGGCTGATATAAATGTCTTGACGTTTTCTTTTCAAAATTATGCTCAGATTTAGAGAAGTATCTATTAGACTCTTTGTTTACATTTTTATTATTAATAGTCTATAAGGAAGAATTCTCTTTTAAAATACATAATTGTAAACAAATATCCTTAATCATAAGGAAATCATAAACATCCTATGTAAAGTATAAATATACTTTCAAAATATGTTTACATAACTTTCATGCAGACTTTACCAAAGGTACCAGTACCATCTGAAGTTTTATTACCCTATCCCACTTTATTTCCTGTTATCATAGTATAGTAATAAGAGCATACAGATGTTATTCACAGATAAGACCACCAAAAGAATGTGACTTTTTTTCTTACTTTCATGTCTTTTGGCTCTTGTTTGTTTTTTTCCACACTATGTATATAGAGTACCAGTGATTTTGCACAGGTGGACAATTTAGATCTTCTTTTATCATGGAAAATTTCTAAGACATTGAAAATTAGAGACAATAGAATAAAAACAACCCATGTACCCAAAACTCAGTTCATATGATTATCAACCCATGGGTAATTTTATTTCATTTATGTCTTTACCTACATCCCTCCTGCACCAGGTTATTTTATAGCAAACCTGAGGTATGTATAATAATGGTGTCCTACTGCACCTCTCTTCTCAATTTCACATTCAGTGGCATTATGCTGGTAGCTTGAAATAGGCCACAGTATCATTTGGAAATCAGCAAAACTACAAATCAGGAGTTTACATACTGTTATGCTGATTATCTAGATCTGAGAAAGTGATGGAAAAAATGTTAACGATGTAAGTTATGTATAAAAGTGTCTCATGCCTGTAGACTTCATATCGTGATAAGCACAAAAAATTAGGATATGTTATTATGTTCTACCAGTGTTTGCAACCTATTATCCAAATGAACAAAGGAGTTGCTCACGTGAATAACATAGTAGTAGGATTTTGATGCACATCATTTTGGCTTCATTTTTGCCTTACTCCTTAACTTACATGAAAACTTTAATCAACATTCAGATCAGACTGCACTCGTTGATCAATTGCCATTATATTTTGGCTATGGATATTGGGATTCATCAAAAGTCAACTAAATCACTCTGTAAGGATTAATTGGCTATATGGAATGACAGCAAAGATATTGTATATTTTATTATTAATATTATATTTTGTACTATACAAACTTTATATCAGTAAAAATTATAGTGAACATGTATGTGTATGTACTCACACATTTTTTTAATAGAGCTTGTTGTTAAACTCCTATGAGCATGAACTAAGTATAATGCACAATCTTCGTGATTCAAAGTCCAGAATATGGGTTACCAGGTTTGGGGCCTATTGTAAAGGGACCTAGATCATAAGCTTTTACAGCAGCCACATATATTCAGGAGTTGTAACTGTTATTTCTAAATTCTGAGATACTGAGCTGTTTGTATATAATCTGATTGTTCCCAGAAACTTTGGAAATTTATGTGACTACCTGAGACTCAGAGTTAGAACTCTGAAGCTATTAAAGTCAACATTACTCCATACAGGAACTATTTAGAAAATTGAAAAGGGGATCAGATTTTGGCTAGAAATAGGAATGAAGCCGATCTGGATAGGAGTAAGGTAAATCAAAATATAGGGTAAAGGATGATATGGCCCGTATTTCAAAATTTCACTTTTGTGAGATCAAAGGGAGAGATATTTATTTGTTGCAACATTTATATTTTGGGTATTATATTATGTAATATAACTTGTATGGCCAGTTGAACACCATAAGTACATGGAATATGGAATAGGGTGTAAGGTCTTGTTGGTTTGTCCAGGTTGGCGAGATGCCCTGATATATCCCAGAGTAATTTGTGCATTGGATAAAGAAGTATTTGCAAAGTCCCCTTTGGGGACTGGGGAGAAAGGAAGAAATATTCAACTTCCACATTTGGGGAATTCCTGATATTCTCACAAGCAAGGGGAACAGCCAAATCAATAGGCTGAGCCCTTGGACTTGGGGTTCACCCCCTTGAAACTTATTCCTGCAAAGAGTAAGCTAAGCCTACTTATAATTATGCCCAGAGAACCTCTTTTGTTGCTCAAATGTGGCCTCCCTCTCTAAACCAACTCGGCAGGTAACTCACTCTCCACCCCCTACATGGGATATGACTGCCAGGGATGTAAATCTTGCTGGCAAATGGGATAGAACTCCTGGGATGAGCCTGAACCCTGCATCAGGGGATTGAGAAAGCTTTCTTGACCAAAATGGGGAAGTGAGAAATGAGACAAAATAAAGTTTCAGTGCTTGAGAGATCTCAAACAGAGCCAAGAGGATATTAGAGTGGCTAGAGGAAAGTACGTGAAACTGTTGAGCTGTGTTCCAGTAGTCTTGACTCTTGAAAACAATTGTATAAAGATACAGAATTTACAGTGTTACTGTGTGATTGTGAGAACGTTGGTTCTGATGCTTCTTTTATCCAGAATATGGACAGATGAGAAAAAAAATGGATAAAATATAAATAAATAATGGGGGGGATAATGGGCAAAATAAATTGGGAAATTGGAGCTACTAGTGACCAAAAAAGAGGGTGGGGTAAGGGATATGAATTTTTTCTTTATATTGCTTTTTCTGGATGATGCAAATGTTCTAAAAATGGTCATGGTGATAATACACAATTATGTGATGATATTGTAAGCCATTGTATACGCTATATGTGTGTGAAGATTTCCCAATAAAAATATTTTTAAAAAACTCCTATGGGCTCACTGCCCAAGTGGATTAAGTCTTAGGTACTCCAAAAGATTTATCTTACCTTTCTCCGTACCATGGTTTACCCTTTTTTATCCCATTGTCTTCATTCAGGTATTCACAGGGTTTTAAGTAGAGAAGAGTTAAAGAAGGAAGGCTCATAGAAAATTTTTTGTTTACTCCTGTATTTGAGTGAAAAAAAATCTATACCACAGCTGGTTTTTCCTGGGACTTTTTAAGGACCAGAATTTGGGACAACATTTGTTTTAAATGATGCAAAATTAATCTGATCCATTGCGAAATGTGTAAGTGAAAATATTTGATCCCTGGACTTCAAATTAGTATTGACAATATTCTCGCCCCCCACCTTGGCCATTGCTAACAGCTCCTAGTATTTTAAACATGGTTAAACATATCCACCAATGCAAGCAGTGAACCATTCAAACAGAGATTAATGCAAGGGGAGGTGAGTAATAAATCAGAATAACAAATTCAGGTAGACTATTTTTGTCTTGGAAGGTTTTTGTTTGTTTGTTTGTTTGTTTGCTTCTGTTATCCTGAATCTGAGAATGTTGATTGAAGATAACAATTTGGGATAGTGGGTAGGTTGAAGTCATGTTTTTGTATTTATATCTAGCCCACGTATTCCTATTTAAAAACAAGGTTGCAAATATTAGGGTTTTCACTCCATCTGTTCAAAATTGTTATTTCCATAGTCAGGGTGTTCTTTTTTAATATGATAAAATGATTCTTGCTAAAAAACATGATGAAACCCTTTATTCCTAAGAAATTAGAGCTTTTTTGTATACATTGGAAAAAAAGAAGAAAACATCTGTTCACTCTAGAGTATATACCCTTAGTTATTTAGCAGTTTGATGTTTCAGCATTTTAGAATGCAGATTCAGATTATAGTGTCTTATTTATTAAAGATAAAGAAAAAAATACTGGTAGCTTCCATATTCAACATGTATGTACTGAAAAGAAATAATGTTATCCTTCCATGTTTTATGCAAACTTACTACATTTTCCTAAAACAGATAAATTAGATGTGAATATTCACTTTACAGTATCTTTTACAATAAGCTTTGAAATAGAAAGAAGACCCCATTAATGCACTGAATAAACATTCTAGGACTGGAAGGATGATAGTGACAGCCCTGCATTCACATTTATACAAGTAGAAACTGAGGTCCAGAACAGTTACATATCATGTCTGAGATCTTGCTGTAACAATTTGCAAGTTTACTATAACCAACTGGGGTAAAAAAAGAACTGGTATCTCCTGACTTCCCTTATTTCAGAGAGAGTGAAATTATCACTGAATTAGAAAACAGGTGGGAGATCTTGGCTACAAATTCTCTTCTACATATTTTTTTAACTATGACTCTTAAAATTAGGTTGCTGGACAACATGCCAGAAGCACATCCACTGGGCAAAATGAAGTTTACCTACCTAGCTGGTTTAAGATGGTTTTATAGGGAGCAACTGAAAAGGTATCTACATATATAGTCAGAAATATATTTGAAATTAAAGGATACATTGAGACAGGAGAGAAGTGTTTTATCCTCAACTCTTTGTGTATTGACTATAAAAATAGATTCATAAATATATTTAAATAACTAAAACATATTATAGCTTAAACTTCAGAATAAAGGTTGTTCCATTCAAAATTGCTTTGGGAGTCAATACCGTGGTTCCTATTAGACTCTGACACTCAAAGTGATTCTAGCAGTCCAATTTTCAAAAGTTTTTCAAAAGCCACTTTATGAGCAATCAGTAAAAAGGATAATTTCATTATTTTCTAGTCATCTGATTATTTAATGAAAAACTCAAAAAGTCAACTTTGTTTGTATGGTGTATCCCATAATGGGAATGTCTTCTGATTATTTCCAAGGCCACATCCACTATCAGTAGATTAAAAATGACCCTTACTAGATATATTAAAATACTAGTTTCACAAGTTCTGAGGATAATTACAATAAGTTTTTGCATAAAGCATATTTGGGTGATGACTGAGTCATTTTAGCCAGTTCCCTGCCCACCAAGGGCTTCTTTTTAGATGAAACCACTACTTGGAAGTGAACACCCGGACATGTTGCATTTAACAAGTTGCCTTGCTTCTTAGACACACCATAACATTTTAAAGTTAAAAGTGGCATGGCGTTTTAAATTCAAATAGCGGTGTCCAGAGTTTCTGGACCTTCTTCTAGATGTCATCCAAGTGATTTAATTTTTTTAGAGACCATCTTTATCATTATTGTCCTTTTAGGTAATACAAGATTTATTTCCCACTAAGTAGCTAGTAACTCTTTTATCTGTTCATTCAAAACCATTTCTTGAATGTCAGGTGCTGGGAAGTCACCTGTGAACAAAACAGATGATGTCCTATATGGAGCTTGCATTTGAATAGAGGAAACTGACAAGGAACACACCCACCCAAATGAATGACATAAAGTAAGGAGAGCTATGAGAAAATTGAAGCAGGATAATAGTGTGTTGGGGTGCTATTTCAGACAGTGTGGTCAGCAAGTTCTCCTGAGAGGGTGGCAGATGATCATGTATCTGAATGAATGCAGTGAGAGAGTTTTCCTTGGAGAAGCAATCAATAAGGACTTTGAGGTGTCAATGAAGCTGTAGAGGAGTGAGCAGCAGCTGGTGGTAAGAAAGGTGGACCTTATCTTATGATGTATATAGCAAAGCAATTAATGACAATCTTTAGAGTCAGATTACGTGGCTCTGCATATTAACTTCAGCAATCATTATCTTTATGCAATTTGGTTAAATCTCTCCATGTCTTAGATCCCCAACTGCTAAATGTGGATAACTGTAGGGTTATACTATAGAATTGCTGTCCTGATTAATTGAGATAATAGACATATAGAGCTTGACACAGTGCTATTAGCAATGACTAGTTAATGAAGGAAACAGTGCAGAGCCTTGAAGTTGTGTCTTTCAAAAAAAAAAAAAGTTAAATAGCTACACATATGTTAGAGGGAACCTTAAAATATTTAACGTTCTAACACTAACTAATGGTTAACAGTTCCCAGGCAGTTAATTGACACCTCCCTGCAATAGCTGCCATTTATTTTCTTTCAGATTTAGCTCCTTTAAAGCAGCACTTTCTCTAATGTATACAAAATACTTTACTGTATTTTCTTTGTACATATATATTATAATAATAAATGGTGAACATATTATAGGGAAATTTGCTGTGTATTCTGCTTCTTTACAGTTTTCTCATCTACTCTCAGTTTTTTATACTTCTAGATAAAGTTTATGTTATTTTATCAGGAGAAATACAAGTAAATATTTTATATTTAATAAAGCATTTTGTATACGTTAGAAAAAAAGAAGAGCACATCTGTTCACTCCAGAGTATAAATATATAATATATATATATATATATATATATACAACTTAAAAAATTGCTGTGACACTTTTTTCCATAATCACTAAAGTATTACATATTTGTGAGGGCAATTTTTAAGAAAGCACAAATGTAAATAAAAGAAAGTAAAATTCACTATGGCTATAATCAGAGAACATCTTCCCACATCACTACATATTGGTGAATTGAACCCTTTTCAATGACGCAATTTATTGTAATACATGCTTTGATCACATTTTATGACTTCATTTTTACACTGAAATTTCTAATTCAGCTGAAATTAATTTTTCTGTATGGCAAAATGTAGTCATTTACATTTTAAATGTAAATTGAAGTGCAATTACTCTGAAACACTAAATGTATAAAAAGTGCTTGGATCTGTTTTTGGAGTTTCATTCTGTTTCCATAGCTATCTTATCTGAGGTAGTATGACCTTGTTTTAATAATGTCCAATTATTAATTAATAATATGTACATATATATTATAATCATAAATAGTGAACATCTTATAAGGAAATTTGCTGTGTATTCTTCTTTACACAGTTTTCTCACCTACTCTCAGTTTTTTATATGTCTAGATAAAGTTTATGTTATTTTATCAGGAGAAATGAAATATTTGGGGGAATTTGATTATAATTATGTTAATTTATATATTAATTTGATGAGATTAGACATTTTTATTATATAAATCTTTTCATCTGAGAATACCTCATGTCTCTCTCTCTTTCTCACTCTCTGAATAGGTGTGTGTGTGTATGTCCTTACAAATCTTAGTAATTTTTTAAAAAGATTTAAAGGAATTTCATTATTCCTCACTCCTCTTCCACTTCTGTGTTTATTATCCTAAAAGTTTCAAAGCAGAATATCTACCTACTTAAAATAGGTCTAAAAATGGGTTTTCACATTTTCAGTCTTTTTCTATATTATCTCATCTAGTGTCAAATGAATCTTCTCTGTAAAATCCTTTCTTGAAACAAGGCCCTGATAGTTCACGGAATCTAGTCAACACATAGTATATACATCACAGCCCTAGATGAATGGCCTAAAGTTCATGTGAAGTCCAATCAAGTGTTTCATATCTATTCCATAAAAATATATATATATTTTTTTCTCAAAGACAGAAAAGCTACTGGGTTGGGTTTCAGGATTTTTTTATTTCAAATTTCAAATTTTTTTTTTGTTCTGTGACCTTTAAACAGATGACATCTTCTTCCAGTCTCAGGTTTCTTGTCTGCAAAATGTAAAATATTAAGTGTTTTTTTTTTCATTTCTAAATTTCCTAGATTCCAGGATATATTCCATTCCTAGTCTTGTAATAAAACTCTAACCAACTAATATAGTACCACAACTACCTGTTAAAGTATCATAAGTTATTAGGGCTTCTCAATAAGTGAGGAAATCATTAGCTGTTAAAACTTTTCAATACTCTTTGACATTCTAATATCCAGGTCAATTTGTACTGTAACCTTGAGAGTACAAATTTTACAGCAAGTCTAATATGATTCAAACTGTGACTCCTTTTACTGGTAGGATACTACTGTTTGATGGTCACTCAGCCTCTCTAAGCCTCAGTTTCCTCATATGAAAATGGGTAATTGAGGGTTACAGATCCATCTCTCTGATGACTAACATTATGCCAGTCATCATAAATCTAATTATTTGATAATGATGATGTTTATCTTTCAGAGTAAACTATTCCAAAAGGAGGACATTTCTTGTGTAATTTCTTTCAAATACTAGATGACCTCATAAACCACAGATTTTTGTCAATTTCTAAAACACCTACATGAGCCCACATGGAGTCATGAAACTGTATCCAAGCTGTGCCAATTACTAACGCTGTGACCCTGGGAAATTCACAAATTCTTTCAGAGCCTAACTTTGGTCCCATGTAGAACACAGGCGAAAATACTTACTGTGCTTTATTAGTTACCTGTTTCCACAATAATAAACAACCAAAAATTTAAGTGGCACAATTATAGACATGTATTGGGCACACGTAAAAGCAGGTGCCTCTTGCTCTTGAGGGAGCACACTTGTGTCAGGCATCAGCTGGGACGGCTGTGTTCTGCTGATCTTGGCTGAGCTTCCTCACAAGCCTGTGGTTGTGCTGCTCTTGTCTGATCTGGACGGCCTTGGGTGGGACTGTGTTTGCCTCAGCTCTGCTCTGGTTGCCTTCACCCCTCAGCAGGCCATCTCCAGACTGGTCCCGTGATTATGCTCAGGTGGCATTAAGTGGAAACACTGAAGTGTTTTTCACATCTTTATTTGTGTCAACTGCTAATATACCATTGGCCAAAGCAAACTATGGGGCTGAAATTGGAATTTGGTGCAGAGAAATGTACCCCAACCTCTTGCTCTAAGGATTTGCAGTCATGGAAAGGAGTATAGACACAGGGGAGAGTTGACGAATTGAGGGCATTAGGCAATCAAAATACCATACCTACTTACAAAAAAATTGTTGTGAAGATGAAATGATGCACTTGAAGCCCTTACTGTATGACAATATATTTACACATTTTGGTATTATAGGCATTTCATTATTATCATCCACATTTACAATGAATCTGTCTTGACTGACTTATGATTTTAGAACAGGGGTTGGCAAGCTATAGCCCACAAACTGCATCTGGTCTGTTGCCTCTTTTTATACAGCTCACAATCTATGACTGGATGTACATTTTTAAATGGTTTTTGAGAAATCAAATTAAAAATAATATTTTGTGCCATGTGAAAAATATATGAAATTCAAATT
This sequence comes from Tamandua tetradactyla, assembly GCF_023851605.1. Classification (NCBI taxonomy): domain Eukaryota; kingdom Metazoa; phylum Chordata; class Mammalia; order Pilosa; family Myrmecophagidae; genus Tamandua; species Tamandua tetradactyla. The sequence goes on along the minus strand of NC_135329.1, from coordinate 133,638,544 downwards.
TCAATGTCCATACAAGAAAGTTCTTAGAACTGGACCACACTCATTCATTTATGTATTGCCTACGCTTATATGCCTTATATGTCTATGCTGCTTTTTAGTGTCAATGACAGGACTGAGTTTGCCACAGAGACTGTGTGGCCCTCAACACCTAAAATATTTACCATCCAACTGTTTATGGAAAAGGTTTGTCAACCCTGGGTTTAGAATACTCATATGGAACTCTTTAAGTTTTTAAAAAATGTTTTTTATTGTGAGGTATAACACATATACAAAAAAAGAAAAAAATCAATAATTTTCAGAGTACACTTTAACAAGTAGTTACAGAACAGATTTCAGAATTTCTGATGGGTCACCATTTCACTATTTCAGACTTTCCCTTTTAGCTGTGCCAAAACACTGGAGGCTAGAAGAAATTTTAATATAGTGATTCAGCAGTCATACTCGTTTGTTAAATCCTATTTTCTCTGTTGCAACTCCTCCATTTTCTATGATCCTTCTTGAAATCTATAGGGATCTTTAGGCAATGCCTGTTTTGACTTCTTCAAGTTGAGAAGGGGTATCAACACTAAAGGATGGGGGGTAAGAATCTTGGAATGGTCGCTCTGGATTATAAGATTTATTTGACTTGAGAACCCTCTGGAGATTTTAGGTTCCAGGAAAGCAAACTTAGTGCATGAATCTTTTATAGAGTCTCAGTTTGAGTCCTAAGTGTTCTTAAGAGTTAACATGAATGATGTTGATTGGGGTTTAGCAAACCATGGCAATTAGCACTATCTAACTGAAGCTGGCATAACAGTAGCCTCCAGAGTAGCCTCTTGAGTTCATTAGATTTCTCTTAACCATAGTTGCTGTATTTTATTACACTTTTCAGTCAGGAAGGCATTGTCAATCCCACAGTGCCAAGGCCAGACTCATCCCCAGGAGCCCTGCCCCACATTGTCAGGGAGATTTTCACACTTCAATGTCATGTCTCATGTAAGGGGAGGGGGCAGGTAGTGATTTTCCTTGGAGAGTTGGGCTTATAGAGAGAGAGAGAGAGAGAGAGAGGCCACATCCGAGCAACAAAAGAGGTTTCCTAGAAGCAACTCTTAGGTCTTGTCATAGGTAGTCTTAGCTTCACTGCAAAAATAAGTTTCATAAGTGTGCCTCAGAATCAAGGGTTGGCCAATTTTCTTTTTTTAAATTTTTACATGGACAGGCACCGGGAATTGAACCCAGGTCCTCTGGCATGGCAGGCAAGCATTCTTGCCTGCTGAGCCACCGTGGCTCACCCTTGGCCTATTTTCTTGGGAGTCCCAAGAAAATATGAGAGAGTAACCAGGATTTCCCTGAAGGAAAGTTTAATAGTTCCATTTTTGTTTTTCCTTCAGACCCTCAAGGGTCTTTACCAATGCTCTTTAATTACCAGTCACCATAGTCTGAGATGTATCTGGGCATTACATTAAGCTATACAGAATTATAAGGCCTTGTTCCAATTCTGGACTCCAGGAGGAGTTTGGGTTATTTAAATGAGCCATCCAGACAGGTTGACTTAGATTATGTGCTACAAGAAATTTATGTTCTAGACATAATTTTTTTTTTTTACGTTATCATCTTTTACCCTGTATTCTGATTTATCTTAGTCCCAGCCAGTTTGGTTTCATTTTTTATCTCTAATTGAGGCCTGATCTCTTTTTTGGTTATGGTATGTAGTTATGCTAACTTTCAGGGCTGCAGCACTCCATTTCTGGGTCTTAGGTCTCACAGAGTCACTCAGAGTTCCAGGGAAATACCTGCTGATACACATATAGCTTGGTGTCTCAGAATCTACAAATACATTTACGACTTCAGTCTAAGTGTGGGTGCTATAAAGGCTTGAACTCTAGGTTCCAATTTTATTGCAAATATTTTCTGAAAGAGATCATACCACATTTGTTCTTTTGTTTCTGGCTTGTTTTGCACAACACACTGTCCCCAAGGTGTATTTAGTTTGTTGCATGCCTCTTGACTATCTGTCCTTTTTGTAGCCACACTGTGTTCCGCCATGTAAATGTATCATAGTTCACCATTCTGTTTCTCAGTCATTGTACACTTTAACTCCCTCCATCTATTGGACATCATGGATAATGTCCAAAATAAACAAACCATGTCTTACAGTATCTTGGCTTGGTTGAACAATCAGCAGCAGTCTCAATTTTAGGCAATTTTCATTGGTCCATAGAGAGAAATAACCAACAAACACAATGTCACAAAATATCAAATCAAAAGTACCCCTTAGTACTTGTCCCTTCCTCCCAGTTAGTTGCCTCTGGTAGTGCTGTGGTGCTGTTGATGTCTTCCTGTTAACTATTGGCCATAGCATGCATTTCTCTTCTCCATACCCTTTTTATTTTTTATCATTGTATATCCATCATCATGATCATTTTTTAGAGCAATTGCATCAATTCAGAAAAAGAAATAAAAAGAAAACAGAAAAAAATTCATACATACCATACCCCTTAGCCCTCACTTTCATTGATCACTAGCATTTCAATCTACTAAATTTATTTTAACATTTGTTACCCCTATTACTTATTTATTTTTAATCCATATTTTACTTGGCTATCTATAAAGTAGATAAAAGGAGCATCAGCCACAAGGTTTTTACAATCACACAGTCACGTTGCAAAAGCTATATCATTATACAATCATCTTCAAGAAACATGGCTACTGGAACAGAGCTCTACATTTTCAGGCAGTTTCCTCTAGCCTCTCTGTTACACCTTAACTAAAAAGGTGATATCTATATAAGAATAACCTTCAGGATAACTTCTTGACTCTGTTTGGAATCTCTCAGCCATTGACACTTTATTTTGTCTCATTTCGCTCTTCCCCCTTTTGGTCTAGAAGGTTTACTCAATCCCTTGATGCTGAGTCCCAGCTCATTCTAGGATTTCTGTCCCATGTTGCCAGGAAGGGCCACACCCCTGGGAGTCATGTCCCACATATAGAAGGGGAAGGCAGTGAGCTTGCTTGTTGTGTTGGCTGAGAGTGAGAGTTCACATCTGAGCAACAAAAGAGGTTCTCTGGGGGTGACTCTTAGGCCTAATTTTAAGTAGGCTTAGCTGATCCTTTGTAGGGTTAAGTTTCATATGAACAAACCCCCAGATTGAGAACTTTGCCTCTTGCTTTGGTGGTCCCCACTGCTTGTGAGAATATCAAGAATTCTCCACTTGGGGAAGTTGAGTTTTCCTCCTTTCTTGCCATTCCCCCAAGGGGGCTTTGCAAATACTTTTTCATTCACTGTTCAAATCACTCTGGGATTTATTGTTTCCCCCCTACCCTTTTACTCTTAACTTTGTCCAATATCAAACTTTTAAAATGGCTCATGTGAGTGTTTATTTATAATTGTAGTTGCAACCAGTGGGATATATGACATTATACATCCTCTTTCAATCATATTGACCTTCAATAGGACAGTGTTACTCACAATCCACTAATTAGTTACCATCACTTCTATCCATTCCCTTGTATTTAAGTTCAACCTCATTGGGTAGCCTTTCTTCTGACTCTATCTTCTGTGTACCTTTATGTCTGCTATATTATACAGTGTAACCTCTGAGATTACCTTTACCAGAGTCATAATAGTGAAATCATACAGAATCTGTCCTATTGTGTCGCTCAGCATTATGTCCTTAAGGTTCCTCCACATTGTCATATGCTTTGGAGCCTCATTTTGTATTACTGCTGCGTAATATTCCATTGTTTGTATATACCACATTTTGTTTATCTACTTGTTTGTTGATGGGCACTTGGATTGTTTTCATCTTTTAGAAATATTCTTGATCTTGAGGCTTTCTCTTGTGAAGCTTATATATGTAGTGGAGAAGCTTAGTCTGTGTATAGGAATACCTAAGAATTACTTCCAGAAGACCTCTTTTGTTACTCAGATGTGGCCTCTCTCTCTCTAAGCTAAACTCTGCAAGTGAAATCCTTGCCCTTCCTGCTATGTGGAGCATGACATCCAGGGGTAAAATTCTCCCTGGTGGCATGGGAGATGCCTCCCAGTGGTGGGTCTGGCCCTGGCACCATGGGATAAACAATACCATCCTGACCAAAAGTAGGAAAAGAAGTGTTACAAACAAGCTATCAGTGGCTAAGAGAGTTCAAATAGAGTCAAAATGTTACTCTGGAGATCACTGTTATGCAAGCTAAAGTTAGACATTGCTACCTCCCATAACTTGCCAACCCCCAACCCAACCCTAACCATTCCAGCCAATCCTGAAAAGCACGTAAATATTATGTAAGATTTTACAAAGGTTCATGAACTAGGGTAACTTTCCAGAAACCTACAGCCTCCATATGGGTCCCTGGACCAGGTAAGTCCTGAAGTTTGTATTATGTTGCATTTAACAATAAAAATGTGAATAGTGCTGCTATGAATATCATTGTGCAAATGTATGTTCATGTCACTGTTTTCAGCTCTTCTGGGTGTATATCAAGTATTGGTATTGCCAGGTCATAGGGCAACTCAATATTTAGTTTTCTGAGGAATCGCCAAACTGTTTTCCACAGTGGCTGCACCATTATACATTTCCACTATCAGTGATTAAGTGTTCCAATTTCTCCACATTCTCTGAAATCTTTGTAGTTTTTGTTTATTTAATAGCAGCCATTCGTATAGGTGTGAGGTGATATCTCATTGTAGTCTTGACCTGCATTTTTCTTATTGTTAATGAAAATGAACATCTCTTCATGTGCCTATTAGCCATTTATATTTGCTTTCAGAAAAGTATCTATTCATATCCTCTGTCTTTTTTATAACTGGGTTGTTTGTTCTTTTGTTGTTGAGCTGTATAGTTTCTTTATGTACACATGATATCAAAGTTTTATTCAATATGTGGTTTCCAAATATTTTATTCCATTGAGTTGGCTGCTTCTTCACCTCTTTGACAAAGTCCTTTAAGGCACAGAAGCGCTTGATCTTAAGAGGTTCCCATTATTTATTTTCTCTTTCACTCTTTGTGCTTTAGGTGTAAAGTTTAAGTAGCTACCTCCTATTACTAGATCTTAAGATACTTCACCACATTTTCTTCTAGAAGTTTTATGGTACTGGCTCTTATATTTAGGTCTTCAACCAATTTTGAATTAATTTTTGTATAGGATTTAAAGTAGGGATCCTTTTTCATTCTTTTGGCTATTTATATCCAATTCTTCCATGCCAATTTATTGAAAAGATGATTTGGGAGCCTAATCAAAGATCAATTGTCCATATATTTGGTGATCTATTGCCATACTCTCGAATTGATTCCATTGATTGACTCTTCTGTCTTTGTGTCAATACCATGCTGTTTTGGCCATTATGGCTTTATAGTAAATTTTAAAGTCAGGAAGTATTAGTCCTCCAACGTCATTCTTGTTTTTTAGGCTATCTTTATCTATTCAGGGTCTCTTTCCTTTCCAAATATATTTGATAGCTAGCTTTTCCGAGTCTTCAAAGTAGGATGTTGGGATTTTGATTAGTACTGTATTGAATATGCAGATTAATTTGGGTAGAATTATCATCTTAATGACATTTAATCTTTTATCCATGAGCATGGGATGTCTTTGCATCTATTTAGGTCATTTAAAATTTCTTTTAGCAGTATTTTGCAGTTTTCTGTGTAAAAGTCCTTGACATCCCTGGTTAGGCTTATTCCTCAATATTTGATTCTTTTGGTTGCAATTTGGAATGGAATTTTTTCCTTAATTTTCTTCTCAGATGCTTCTTTACATGTGTATAGAACATTACTGATTTCTGAACATTAATCCTATATTCCATCACATTGCTGAATTTGTTTACTAGCTGAAGGAATTTGTCATAGATTTCTCAGGGCTTTCTAAGCACAGGATCATGTCATCTGCAAATAATGAAGGTTTTATTTCTTCCCTTCCTTTTGCCTTTTATTTCTTTCTCCTATCTAATTTCTCCAGCTAGGAACAATGTTGAACAACACACCAATCACAAGTAAAGAGATTCAATCAGTCATCAAAAATCTTCCTACAAAGAAAAGCCCATGGACAGATGGCTTCAAAGGGGAACTGTACCAAATATTTCAAAAAGAACTAACATCAATCCTTCTCCAAATTTCCAAATAATTGAGAAAAACTGAATGGTACCCAACACATTTTATGAAGCTGAATGTCAACAAAGGTGACAATGGGGATCCTTGTTTCATTCCCAATCTTAGGGGAATACTTTCAATCTTTCACCATTAAGTATGATGCTGGCTATGGGTTTTTCATATATGTCCTTTATAATATTGAGGAAGTTTCCTTTGATTCCTACTTTTGAAGTGGTTTTATCAGGAAAGGATCTGAATTTTGTTGAATGCTATTTTAGCATCAATCATTATGATTTATGTGAATTTTCCCTTTCATTTTGTTAATATGTTGTATTACATTGATTTTCTTATGTCAAACCACCCTTGTATTCCTGGTATAAGCCCCACTTGGTCATGATGTATAATTATTTTCGTGTGTCAGATTCGATTTGCATCTGTGTTCATTAGGGATATTAATTTGTAGTTTGCCTTTCTTGGTTTTGGTATTAGAATGATAGCTTTTTAAATGAGTTGGGCAATTTTCCTTTTTCTTCAATTTTTTATAAGAGTTTGAGCAGGATTGGTGTTAGTTCTTTTTGGAATGTTTGGTCAAATTCCCCAGTGAATCCACCTGGTCCTGGGCTCTTCTTTGTGGGAAGATTTTCAATGACTGATTAAATCTCTTTACTTGTATTGGTTTGTTGAGATCTCCTATTTCTTCTTGAGTCAGTATAGGTAGTTTGTGTGTTAATAGAATTTGTCCATTTCATCTAAGTTGTCTAATTTGATGGCATCTAGCGTTCATGGTATTCTCTTATGATTTTTAAAATTTCTTCAGGATCCATAGTAACACCCCACCCCCTCATTTCTGATTTTGTTTATTTGCATCCTCACTTTTTTTTCTTGGTCTGTCTAGCTAGAAGTCCATCAGTTTTACTGATTTTCTCAAAGAACCAACTTTTGGTTTTGTAGATTCTTTTCATTGTTTTTTTGTTGTTGTTGTTGTTGTTGTTCTCCAGTTCATTTATTTCTGCTTTAATCTTTGTAATTTCTCTTCCTTTGTTTGCATCGGGGTTAGTTCACTGTTCTTTACTTCTCCAGGTTAGTAGGCAGGGCTTCAGTTTTTGCTCATTCTTGTTTTATACTATAGATATTTAGTGCAATGAATTTTCCTCTCAGCACAGCCTTTGCTACATCCCATCAATTCTGATATGTTATATTCTCATTATTATTCATCTCCAGATATTTACTGATTTCTCTAGCACTTTCTTCTTTGACCCACCCATGATTTAAGAGTATGTTGTTTAATCTCTATGTATTTGTGGAAGTTCTGATTCTTTGGTGATTATTCATTTCAGCTTCATTCCATTGTGGTCAAAGAAAGTGCTTTGGATAATTTCAATCTTATTAAATTTATCAAGACTTATTTTTTGTCCCAGCATATGATCTATCCTGGAGAACATTCCACATGCACCAGAGAACAATGTGTATCCTGGAGTTTTGGGGTATAATGATCTATATAATCTCTATTAGGTCTAATTCATTTATCACATTGTTTAGGTTCTCTGTTTCCTTGTTGATCCTTTGTGTGATTGTCTTATTTATAGTGGAAAAGTGGTGTATTGACATCTCCAGTTGTTCTTATTGAAACATCTATAGTTTGTTTCAGTTTTGCCAATGTTATCCTCATGTACTTTGGCATGTCTTGATTAGGACCATAAACATTTATGATTGTTATTTCTTCTTGCTAAATTGTCCCTTTTATTAATATATAGTGTCCTTCTTTGTCTCTTATGATGTCTTTACGTGGAAAGTATATTTGATCTGATATTAGTATAACTTTTTCTGCTTTCTTTTGTTCACAGCTTGCATAGAATATCTCTTTCCTTCATTTGACTCTCAATCTACCTGTGTTCTTGGGTCTAAGATGCATCTCTTCTAAACATTATATAGATAGATTATATTTTTTAATCCATTCTACCAGTCTGCCATTCTATATCTTTTAACTAGTGAGTTTAGTCCATTAATGTTCAAAGTTATTACTGCCAAAGTATTTCTTAAATCTACCATCTTGTCCATTAGTATTTATTTGTCAGGCCTACATATTCTTTTCCCGGGCTCTCTTTTTGTCCTTTAGATTACCCTTACTGGTACCCGTCAACTCTGTGCATTCTCCAGCCCTCTTCCTCCTGACTTTTCTTTTAAGCTAATAGCATAACTTTTAGTGTTTCTGGTGGGGTGAGATTCTTGCTAATTCTCTCAGTCTTTGTTTTTCTTTGAAGATTTTAAATTTTCCCTCAATTTTGAAGGACAGCTAGGCTAGATAAAGAATTCTCTTGAACTGATAAAAATATTTTCAGATTAGTGGAGTCTGGAAATACTGGTGAACACAGTGAAATCTTGATCAGGAACCATAAAAAAAAAAATCACACACACACCTACAACCATAAATGTCATTGTTAGAAACAATATTCATTCAAAAGAAAAGGTAGTTTTTATCCTGGATTGAAACAGATCTTAATTTGGAAAATCTAAACTCCTTAGTAAAAATTAATTCTTAAATATGGCCCCAACTAGGCCTTCTCCAGCACACCCTTTTAAAAACTACAACTCTTCCACCTTCCTTATCTCTTTCCTACTTTATTTTTGTCTCCACAACACTCAATATATATGTAATAACACATATTTCACTTATTCTTTTGTTTACCATCTCTCTCTCCCACCAGAATGTAAGTTCCTTGGACAGGGTGGGACAATGTTTATTGTTGTTTTTGTCAATTACTTACTCTGTATAACTAACACCTGCCATATGAGGCACTCAATGAATATGTGTTGAATAAATGAAAAAAAATTCTCTTGGCTGGAAGCCTTTCTCATTCAGGAACTTAAATATATCATTCCACTGCCTTTTTGCCTTCATGGTGCCTATTAAGTTGTCCACAATCAGTCTTATGTGTTTCCCCTTGCATGTAGTGATTGCTTTTCTTATGCTGCTTTCATGGCTTTCTGTTTCTCTTCAATATCTGAAAGTTTGATTACTGATTTGGAATAGGCCTATTTGGATTTATTCTATCTGGGGTTCTTTGGGCCTATTTGATTTGCACATTTATATCTTTTATAAATGTTAGGAAGTTTTCCCATATTGTATCTTCAGAACCTTCCCAGTCCTTTTTTCTTCTCCTTCTGGGATACCAGTGATTCTCATATTTGCATGTCTTCTATTGCCCATCATTTCCCTAAGATCCAGTTTCATTTTTTCCATTTTTCATGCCATTTGTTCTTTTGTGCACTTTAATTCAATTTTTCTGTCTTCCAGTTCACTTATTCTTCCCTTTGATTCTTTGAATCTGTTATCATGTGTTTCTCATATATTTCTAATTTGATTTACTATATCTTTCATCTCTGTGAGACATGCCATTTTTTTAATCTTCAAATTCTTCTTTATGCTCTTCCAGTGTCTTCCTGATATCCTTGATTTATTTATAAATATCTGTGAAATAGTTGTTCTGTATTCTATGTCCCCTCTGGTGTTTTGGCTAGGCTATTTCTGTTTATATCTTCACATGCTTTGTGATTTTCTGCTGTGTTTGAGGCATTTGATTATCTTAATCAGATTATTTTGTAACTTGATTTCCTTTACTCATTTAAAGTTTTAAATTTACTTGGTTTTGCATTGAAGATACCCTTTTGCACTGGTTTGTCAATAATTCCTTGTCATACCAAGCATGCAGGGGGTAAAAGTCTACTTGAGAGCATATTAAAAGCTAGGCAGGGGTGCATGAGTATTTCAGTGGCAGAATGCCTGTCTGCCATGTGGGAGACTCGGGCTTGATTCCAAGCCCATGCAACTCTCCAAGAAAATAATAATAATAGTAATAAAATAAATTTAGAAAAAACACACCTCAGCAGTAGTATGCCCAAAGTCAGAAGGAGCACTCCAAGATATATTGGGAAGGAACTCATACTGGGGTCCACACAAGGGAGAGAAAATTTAAAAATAAATAAATAAGAGATGAAAAATAAAAAATGAATTAAACATATAAATATGTTTAAAAATATACAAATAAAATACTGCTGCTGCTACTAAATGTATAGAAATATATATATTTTAAAAGCCTAGTCATATAGGGAGTTTGCCAGACTGTACTTACCACTTCTTCCCAGCACGTAGTGCTCTTGAGGCACCTCCTCTCCTAAGGCTCACCCCTCTCTTACTGCAGCACCTAGCTGGGACAGTGGTGTACATGGTGAGAGTCTGTTTCCAGTACATGGCATTGGGGTGGCTGTCTTGGTGCACAGGATGGGGTTGCCAATCTCAGTGCTTGTTGCCAATCTGCAGCACTTAGTGCCCAGCAGATCTGCTGCTCACCATGCCCAATGGGATAGCTATTTGCGGTGCCCTGCCAGGTGACTGCTCCCAGTCCCCGTGAGTGCAGCTTTTCATCATGGACTACTAGGTACTCCTGAGCTCCCCATGGGCACTGCCAGCTGTGGAGCCACTTACGGAGGCAGACTGGAGTGGAATGATGGTCAGTTCCCTTAGATCTGCATTTTCCTGTGCACTGCTGCCTACTGATTTGGGGGGGGGGGGTCACAGCCAATCAGACCCTCCCTGCTGTCCCCATCCTGATCTCCCTGCATCTCCCCTATAGTTAAAGACCTTCTTCAATCACTCATCCCCCAGGACTGCAGTCCTGGCCTTTCCCCCCACCCCCACCCCATTCCCTATCTTGCCCAATGGAGCAAGGGTGAATCCAGTCCACCCTACTCTGCCATCTTCCCAGAAGTCCTCCTCCTTAGGTTTTAAGACAGACATTTCTAAAGAAACATTCTCTAGCCTGGTTATGTAGGTCACTCTAAAATCCTTCAGGTGAATATTCGAGAGTCAAAAATGGCATTATATGACTTTTTATTAGAAACACTGCTACTATGCCTGCTTTGTCAGTTTAACTCCCACATTAGTCTCCCTCCCTCTCTGCTCTTTTGCTTTTATTTAATCTTTCAACCTCTCACTAGCTCACTTTCCCTCTGCAGAGCACCTGTAGCTTTTGTTTGGACAATTGAGTGAGTGCATCTTAATGACCAGTTATTCCCTGTAACTAGAGATAATTCCATTCTGGAAGCACCCCACCAATACTTACACCTATCAGAGACAGCAGCACCTACAACTTCCAAGCTGAGCCTGTTTGTTTTAACCTATCTCTTAAGGCCCAACTACACATAACCCCTCAGAAATGAGAAGGTAACCGGTAAAAGGAATAGGATGCCACAAAACACAGAATTTGTGACTCTAAATATTAGAGGCTACTGTTTCACATTGTAGGTAGGTTTCTCGGCTATTTAGCTCATATTGTTTATTTCAGCCTTATTTCAGAAATTAAATGTATATTTTTTCATAAAAATAAACATGTTGGAATTAAAACCCTGAATTCAAGCATAATATTCAGTTTGTGTATACTGTTTTACTGTTTTTAACTGCTTCTCTTATCTATATATTTTATTTTATGAGATGTCACTAACATCATGAGCAAGTTTATATAACTCTGCTTTTATTCTCACACTTGATTATAAAGTTCCTTGAAGTCACACCATTTCCTATCTTGGCATCATCTCTAACTCAATACTAACCTAAGATTCCAAGTGTTCAGTGCAGTTTGGGTTCAAAATACCATCAACTTTTTCCCACATCTCCCAGCTACAGGACATCACAGATTTTTCTGGCTCAGATGCTACTGTTCTTAGCACTTCTTTGGCTCAGAATTTGCCTTCTTTTTCAACTGGTGAACAAGAAATTTCCATCTTGTTCCTTCTCTTGGCAATAAATGTCTTATCTATGACTACTCTCTCTAGTCATAAGGAATTGTCATTCCAACATCCTGAATCGGTTATTTGAACTCTATTCACATGCCTGAAAAAGAGAAATTTCAGCCAGAAAGCTACATCTTGCAGCTGGCATTCACCAGCATTCAATTGGCATTTCACAGTGACATGTGAATACTTTTCCACTTTGCTTTATATAAGGTAGAAAAAACCTTTCTTCGGTCTAGTAAAGTTTAGCTAACTGCTCTGATAAGTGGTACTTGAAATTTAAAAACTTAATTTACCTTCTATGCTTTTTAAAGAGTTCTGAATTAGACAAGTTAAAAATTATAGCGAACATGGTAGAGTTAGCAGCATTAAGGCCTTTGCATATTACAAAATAGGAATATAGATTTTTTTAAAACAATAAAACTAACCTACTTAAAAGAGCATTTTGAGAATGATTTGTTCATTTGATCCTTTATGCCCTTTAGTTTTTAAATTACTCTGATAGCTATTTTCAAGTACTTATTGTTTTATACCGTTTTGAATTTAGATAAGCAATTTTGCCTTAACCACTTATCTTTTTTGCAGCAGAAATACAGTTTCTTGTTCATGAAAAGAGAAAAACTGGAAGGGCTGCAAAATAGGACTCTAAGAGAGTCATTTGAGTACTTAAGGATATTGTGTGGAGTGGAAGGAGGGCTTTTGGGGAATGAAAATAAATAAAATGGGAGTCATTCTCACAATAAGCACCGACATGTGTGCATAGAACTGTAGAGCAAAGAGTGTGGCAGAGAAGGATTTTTCTGTGATTCTCAAAATCTGCTTTTGTTCAGCTAGCATTAAAATTGTTCACTTTGTGTGTTAATTCTAAAGATGCCAAAAATCCTTTGGCTAAAAATATGATGGGGAAAACCTACTACAGTAAAAAGTTTAGTCAGTTTAGTGCCACCTAAAGAGTGTGGTACTTGAAGGCAAAGCACACTTTGATCACAAAGTACTTGGGTCCTGTTGTGAAGCTTTGAAGGAAAAATGCAATGTCCTGAATTCCCAACAATGAAAAAAAGGACAAAAGCAGATGGCAAAAGAGGGTGAGGAAACTACTCTGCTTTTGTCATCCCCTCACTCTTTACCCTTTCATATTTATGCAGTTAGCATATATATATATATATATTTTTTTTTTTGCTTGTTGTGGTCCTTTCCCTTTTTTCTTTCTTTTCCCTCATCTTTCAAGGTGATAGCTATTGTAAACCCGCTTCACTGCAGGAACTGAAGCTTCTGTTGTGTGCTCCTTTTATAGGAACAAAAAAAACGTTTACTGTGTGAAACATTCAGAACTTACTCCAGCTGACTGACTTCTAAGTTGAAAGCGCATTTTACCCTTTCCAACTTTTGAATTATATTGGCTGCTGAAGAAAAACATGACTTTTGGGCACTAGGTAAAGGCCCCACGAGGTCACATGGGCATATACAATAGCTCAAAAGTCATTCTTATAATGAAAAGAATATGAACTTAATTCCCCTTGAAATCTGTTACTGAAAATGCCGGATGTAGGTGGAGGTGAGGTAATAATTTGTGGCGTTTGCTGAGCAATACACATTGCAAAATCCTCTTTAATGGAATACCTGTTTCCCAAGAGGCCACAAGGTTCTACTTTATATTTTATCAAGGTATTGCTGCTTAGAGACTAGTTGCATAGTGTCTTCCTGGCAAAAGTCAGAGACCAATAGATTAATGGTGGCAATACCAGCCTCAGTGAAAGAGTTCTAAAAATACACTATTTTTTAAAATCTCTGCTGTTATAAAAGCCCAGTGATGACATCTGGATTATTGCTTTAGGAATGTATTCAGCTCAGAGGGCATAGACTGTATAAAATAGGGGCAAGGATATAACATAATCTGCATCTCCCCTTCAAATCTCATGCCCCTTGCCTCTTGGTTTTCACATATCATTTCAAAGCCTTTCCTATTATTTTTAGATAAGCACTTTATGACCACATAGAAATGTATTATAAAAGACATGTTGCTAAAAATGTTTTGTCCTAAAGGGCTATATTTAATGTGGTTTTTAATTGAAGTTATACGGAAGAGGATCATGATATGAATACAAAGCAAAAATTGCAAAATAGTAATTTACAAGCTATATCTGGATGACAGATGTGTTCTGGGATCCATAATATTTTTGAAGAATTTGAGTCAACATTTAAAATCTATAAATTTCATATTTAACATTGGGGTTTCCAGCTTCTCCTGAAAATCTGGATGATGTGGCTACACTGGGCCTACATCCATGAGTGGCAAAAATTGGCAGCAGCAAAGTAACAGCAGTTCTTGAAGGGCATCTCTGGCCCATGTGTGCTTTGCAGGAATTCCTGACAGAAATCTGCATCCCTTACACAGTGTGTATGTTTCATGCCAGTCTCCTCCAAGTATACTGTATGTTGTTGCCAGTCTATTCAATGACAGTCTAAAAGACTGAGCCAGGAAACTCATCTTGGGCTCTCTCTCCCAGAACTTGCCTGGCAGGCAGAACCAGTGTGTAGACAGATAGAAAAGAGACCTATAACAATTAAGTCAAAACATCCCAGGCAAAGGATTAACCTGCTTTATTTCATGCTATAAAGCAACCAAGAGGAGAGAGTCTATTTCATAGGGAGTAGAGGGGGCATTTGAATTTCTGAAAAGGGGGAATTCCTAAGGCCAGGAGCAAGAACAAGCTCAGGACAAGACACAGGCTCAGAAAAACAGAAAGGACCCTTTACTTCACATTCATCTCTGGCTGATCTTGATAGAAAGTCTAGAATCTGAAGGAAACCACCAGCCAGTGTAGAGCCAATAGGCAAAGGCTGTAAAAGGTGTTTTCATTGGATTGTTTGTTGTTTTTAGCTCTTGGCATCAAGAAAATTTCTGCTATGTCATTATCTGGATATAAACTTAAGGAACAGACAGCTCAGGGACTAATCCCAGAATTGATAATTTAAAATATTAAGAAAAACAGAATGAAACAAAAGATTATAAGACAAAGAATGTCATTAAGAAGTAATTCTACCAATAGCAATTTATAGATTCAATGCAATCCTGACGAAAATTCCTACAGCCTTCTTCGCAGTAATAGAAAAGCCAATCATCACATTTATATGGTGGGATAAGCAGCCCTGAAGAGCCCAAACCAGATAAATGCTCACAGGTATGGCCAACTGATTTTTGACAAGGGTGCCAAGTCCACTCCATGAGGAAAGAATAGTCTCTTCCACAAATAGTGCTTGTAAACTGATATCTATGTGCAAGAGAATGATGGTGGAACTCTCCTAAAATATCAATTCAAACTCACTAACTCAATATAAAAACCAAAACTATAAAACACCTAGAAGAAAAGGTGTTTTGAAGGGAAACATCTTCAGGATCTTTTGCTAGGTAATGTTTAGACATTACAACAAAAGTATGAGCAACAGAAGAAAATACATATAAATGACATTTTATCAAAATTAAAGTTTTGTGTGTATCAAAGGACTTCATTATGGAAGTTAAAAATATAATCAACAGAATGGGATAAAATATTTGGAAACCACATATCTGATAACGATTTAGTATCTAAAATAAAGAAATCCTACAACTCAGAAAAAAAAAAATGTACAAATAACCCAATGGAAAAATGGGCAAAATACTTGAATAGACATTTCACCAAAGAAATACAAATGGCCAAAAAGCATATGAAAAGAAGGTCAACATCACTAGCTATTAAAGAAATGCAAATCAAAGCTACAATGAGATACTAGTTCACACCTACTAAAATGGCTATTTTTTTTTTTTTTGTATACTGTATGGCAGGGGTCACATTTCATTCTTTTCCATGTGAGTATCCCCTTATTGCAGCATGTTTTGTTTGTTTTTTGTTTGGTTGGTTTTCCGTTTTTTTCGTTGGCTTGTTTGTTTGTTTGGGAAGTGTATGGGCCAGAAATTGAAGTCAGGTCTCCTGCATGGCAGGTGAGAATTCTACCACTGAACTACACTTGCACCCCTGAAGAATGGCTATTATTTTAAAAATAGGAAATAATTGTTGAAGAGCATATGGAAATATGATAATACTCATTCACTGTTGGTGGTAATGTAAATACTGCAGCCACAGTGAAAAACAGCTTGGCTATTCCTTAGAAAGTTAAGTATAGAATTATCATATGACCTGGCAATCCTGCTTCCAGGCATATGCCAAAAAGAATTGAAAGCAGAGACTCAGACATTTATTTGCATATTGATATTAATAATGGTATTACTCACAAATTGACCAAAGATTGATGCAACCCAAATGTCCATCAAACGATGAATGGAGAAACAAAAGGTATTTCATACTTAGAAGGAAATATGGTTCAGCTGTAGAAAGGAATTAAGTTCTGATACATGTGACAATATGCTTGAACTTTTAAGTCGTCATGTTGAGTTTGAAATAAGCCAGACACAATAGGGCAAATATTGTATTATCTTAATGATATGAAATAATTAGAATAAGCAAATTCACAGAGTCAGAACTTAGGTTACAGTTTACCAGGGATTGAGATGATGGTAGGGAATAAGGAATTAATACTTAATTAGTACAGAGTTTCTGTTTGGGGTGATGGGAAGTTTTAGGTAATGAGTGGGTGGTGATGGTAGCACAACTTCGTGAATGTAAGTAAGAGCACTGAATTATATATGTAAATGTTGTTAAAAGGGGAAATTTTAGGTTATAGCTATGTTTCTAGAATAAAAATTGTACAAATCCATAAGACTAGATAATACCAACAGTGAACCCTAATGTAAACTATGGACTATAGTTAATAATATAATTATAATTACGTTGTTTCATGAATTTAACAAGTTACCACACTAATGTTAAGTATTAATATTAGGGGACACTTCATGTAAGATGGGTATACAGGAAACCTATATTTTCTGCATGATTTTTCTGTAAACCTATAACTTCTTTAATAAACAAAATTCAATTTCTGCTTTAGAAGACAGAAGAAGGGAAGGTGTTCCTTAGTAGTTTTCCTGAGAAGAACCAGCTTCATAGACAATGGATCAAGACTTAGAAATACCAGACTTCTATTTGTAGAGAGGGGGGGGGGGGGGGGGAACCAAGGAAAATTACCTACTGGTAAAATGCATCAAATGAAATCAGGAAGTTTCCTTAAATGATGTTCTCGACCCAACACCCATCCTCCTACACATGCAAAAATGTCACTGTCTGCAAAAGTGTATGTTAATTGTTTGAAGTTTTCGTAGTTTAGGAGACATATTTCTTGCCCCAAATGAGGAAATAAAACAATCAAATTGGTGGTGGGGAAAAAATATATATGTGGCATTCCTCATAGCCATTTTAGTGCTTTAGCACATCTGAAGGATTTATATGGTTAATTCTGGACAACTGCCTTTCAAAGCTCCTCTTGAGTCTTGAGGCTTTTTTTTTTGGTTGTTGTTCTTTTGTTTTTTCGCATGGGCAGGCACCGGGAATCTAACCCGGGTCTCAGGCATGGCAGGCAGGTACTCTGCCCCTGAGCCACGGTGCCCTGCCCTTGAGTCTTGAGTTTTGGATGTCAGGTTCATTTCCTGCTATTTCAGCAAGGATATTTTAACATTGTGATAATCACTGATCACATGATGGGTAATCCTTGGCCATGACCCAGGGAACTGATATATTCCCACTGGTTCTTTTCTCCTTTTTCTTGATACCTTTCTAGTTTGATAATTATACATGTGAGGAAGGGTGAGTCTCTTTAATAGCCACTTCCAAATAACACTGTTGTCTCACTTCAGCATCCATGGTGGAATGATTAAGCAATATACCTTCATAATTTCAGCAGCAACACACATCTGGGAACCTGGTATATATTAGACTGTTTGCTAGGGTGCAGATTATGAATTCTACAAACATTCAGCATAAAAGTTTTCTTTATGAGTTGGGACACACAAAGAAGTACTTAGGGAGGGACTGAGTTGAGCGTTAGAAGGAATGATGGCTGGTAAACTCGGTAGAAGTAATCTAAGCACAGACAATGAAGAATTCAAAGACTCAGAATACATGCTTTGGGGTATTAGGAGAAATATGAGGGAGAACTATAAGCCTATATGCTTGTTTAGAGTAAAGGTTTACAAGAGAATTTGTGGTCTGAATGTGGAAGGACTTGAATTCTGAACTCAGAATATCAAATTTTATTCTGTATATACAACAAATTGTCACATAAGATCAGACCATGAGTGATGGCATATATAAGTGTTGCTTTTAGAAAGCTAATCAGGCAATAGAATTTATTCATTAAATAAATATTGTGTTCATATTATGTGCCCCAATACTATTTTACGTGCTATAAATACAAGAGTGAGCAAAGAAATCAAATAGAAGATCAGTGATTGAAGAATTGAGTCACAAGAAGATTATTAGGATATTATTATGGAACACAAAGCAGATACTATCTGCTAAAGTGGAATATCTCTACTTCAAAAACATAGAAACATACACACACATATATATATATATATATATATGTTTCTAATACATACACACGTATATACATACCATCCACAATCTCTTGCCTTCAGCCATGCTTAACTGTTCAGACATCCCCACTCCACCTTCTCCATTAGTGAGCCAGTGTTACTGATGGTCATTGTATTATCCCCCAGTTCTTGCAGGATGTGGAGAAGATGCTAGTAACCATGAGATTGAGAAGTTTTCAGGGTTTTGATCTGGCAGTCATCAACAACAAGGAACTACCACCTGGACCCAAGATCTTTAATTCTTTCTCATCATATTATTTTTTATTTTTGTATTTGTTACTACTATTATTTAGCTAATGTTTTTATAGTGCTTACTCTGATCTAGGCACTGTTTTCAGAGTTTAAGCTTAAGTTAATAGCATTCTTTAATCACTACTCAAGTCTTTTTCCTCTTAAAAATAGCATAAACTATATTTAATCATCACAATAACCCTATGTGTTAGGTACTGTATCCTTATTTGACAGATGATAAAATTAAAACATACATGGAAATTGAAGGCATATTAGGGTTACACAGCTTCAATGGTGAGCTCCCTCATACTGCTGTCCCATTATCCTCTATCAGTGAGTCCATATGATTCTTTTTCATAATAGCCACAACAACATAAGAGATATTTACCAGGAGCTAATTATGTGCTGCCATACTTTGTTTTGAGACGAATGTTAAGTGCTTCCAAAGATGCACTGTTTCTACTGCATAGCTACTCAGATGGTTTCTGGACTTTTGGTCTTCCCTTTCTCTGCACCTGGATAATACAGTATTCTTTCTCCAGGGAGATAGGGAGGATATTTCATCTTACTAACTAACTTTTCTAGAAATGCATATTATATACTTGCTGTCAAATTCTCACTGCCCAACAAAAGCCATTCTACTTCTCTCCAGTGGTTCTCTTTTGCACTCTATTGAACAGCGGTCCAAACTTCTGTCCCCTAGAAGTCCCCAGTTTCTTCCACTATGACCTTCATTCTTAGTGAGTTACTTTGGTGCAGATGAGTTTCTTTAGCTTCACTCTTCTCACACTTTAAAGTCCCTCTTTGTTTTCACTTATATTTCCTCTCCTTTAATCTTGTCTTAGAGGAAAATTTGTTCCCTGAGAGGCGGTTAATTTCTCTACTTATGCCTCTGAACCTGTCTCCTTTAGTTCTTTCAGGACTTTGATCCTCAATAATATCATTTCTCTTAATTCTCTTTCTTTCATCTAGTTCCTACCTCATGTTCTTAGGCCTACAAATATGTTTAAACCTAGCCTAATTTTAACAAACCAAGACTTTCTCTGGACTCTGATAATACTCTGGCTACTATCCAAACTCTTTCATCCCTGTGCCCCAAAACCCCCGCCCCAAGGTAGTCAATTTGTGTATTTTACAATTACTACTGAGTGCCTACTATGGGCTAAGCACTATTCTAAGCGCTGGTAATTAAAGGTAGACAAATAAAAGTCCTTCCCCTGGGAATCCTACATGATAGGGAGACAAATAATATATTAAATAAATAAGAAAATATTATATTATGTTTGAAAATTAGTGAGAGCTAAGAAGAAAAATAAGTAGGGGAAGGAATGAAAAGTGAGAGAGAAGATTATAATTTGAAATAGGGCAATGAGGGAATACCTCACTGAAAAACAACATTTGGATAAAGACCAGAAGAAAGTGAGAGAGTAAGCCTCATAGATATCAGGGCAGAGAAAAAAGCAAGTTCAAAGGTCCCAAGGTAATGGAGTACCTGGCTATTCAAGAAGCAGGAATGAGGCCAGTCTGGCCAGAGCAGAGTGAGTAGGAGGGAAACTAGTGGAAAATGATATCAGAGAGTAACAAGACGCCAGAAACCATAGAGGCTTATAATATATTCCTTACAGTACATCTTTAAGGAAACTGGTTTTTAATCTGAGTGAAATGGAAAGATATTTGCACGTTTCAGCATAGGAGTGATAGAAGTTTATTCACCTTTTAGAACGCAATGCATTGGAATTTAGTCCCGACTTTGTAACTGCACTGAAACATGTTGCTTTAAGGTCGTTATTGATCACCTGTGTAGTAAAAAGTACTGTACTCATTTCCCATTGTTGACTATCCATTCCCTAATGGTACCCTACCTCCCTGGTCTTCTCCACATCAACTTTCTCCCTCTCCTCTTCCCCCACTTCTCTGTCTCCTTTATAAGTCATCTCTGGACAGTTTCAACCATCCACAGGTTATAATTTTTACCTCTTTGCATGTGACTTCCAAGCTACTGCCCTAGCCCCCACCAGCCTTCAGAAATTCTCACATTTTTAGCCATTTGCTAGGCATTTTCCTATGGTAATTTATCCAGCACCTCTATGTGACTTGCTGCACACTAAATTTAAAAGGTTCTGTATTATAGTGACTCCTCCTCAGTTCTTTTCTTTTTAGGAAATATTTTACTTGGTAACCACTGAATGAGGTTCTAGATTAGGAAATGTCTCATGTATCACATCATTTAGTTGAAAAGTCACAACATTAGGAGGTTTATAATGAGATTAACATTTTAGTGATAAGAAAACCGAGACATAGGAAGGTTAAAAAGAAATTCAGTTTTTTCCTCAGTATCGTGCATTCGTTTTCCATGCTGCCCATCAATGACTGGAACATCATTCACTCACACCTTGATGAACTGAAACCTGCAGGCACATGCCAAATGTGGAGAAAGCATGAAACTGAAAGTCTGCAGGCTGGGCTGCTTGTTCTGACCTTTTTGTTCCCTTAAGACTGACCTCTCTAAAGGCTGGAGTGATATGTTTATCCATGCATCCCCATAGCCTAGTACCATGCCTGTTAGAGAGTCTATGACTAGCACCATGTCAGTACAGAATTGGCGCTGAGTATATGACTATTGATGAATGAATTGTTACTAGGTGACCTTGAAGAATCACATTAATCTTTGAATTTTGGTTTCCTTTCTTTAAAATATGACAGAGTTGGCTTAGAAGATGCTGTATTAGTGAGGGTTCTCTAGGGAAATAGAACCAACAGAAGATATCTGTAAATATTATGAGACTTTTATAAGAGTTGTCCCCCACAACTGTGGGGATGGGCAAGTCCAAACTTCATAGGGAAGGCTGAAAATTGGGAATTCTGATGAATGTTTTTGATGAATACCCCAAGAAAAACTGGCTGGCTGAAACAGAGATGGAAATTCTCTCCTCTGACTGCTGAAATTATCATTTTTCCTTTTAAAGTTTTCAACTGATTGGATGAGATTTCTTTCATTGTTGCAGGATATGTCATTAGGTGACTGTAGATGTAATCAGCCACAGAAGCAATCAATTTACCAATGATCTAAGTGCACGAAATATCCTTACAGTAATAGCCAAGTCAGTGCTTGTATGACCAAGCAACTAGACACCATAACCTGGTAAAGTTAACACATGAACTGAACCAGCAGAGTCCACCTCCTGTCAACTTGGCACTCATATACATCTCTCTAAGCCATACTTAATATCTAAATAAAAACAATAAATCATACTGTCACCTTATAATACTCAACGCTGAGCATACAATTGGAAAGGCACTAACTCTCCCAGAATAGGGTGGAAGTTCTAGAGTATTATTCACTCTTAAACATCATATCCTATAACTTAAATATTATGACATGAAGTTAATACAACTTATGACATATGGTAGGGGAAAAGATAGGTAGGAAAACAAAGATATTTGTTTTTCTATATACAAATGTACTTAAAACAAGGAAGAAATATTCATAACCATCACAACCCTTGTTTCTGTAACTGATCACGCGGTCATAGTTCATATTTATCACTACCTTCTTACACTACCCATTCCATATTCCTCAACAAGCAACTTAGCTGGCCATGGTTCTTTTCCCAGTGGGGAGACCCAATCCCTCATTCCTAAAGTTTCTGGGCCATTGGTGTGTGCTGCCTAGGTTGGGTTGTTGCAGTTTTCCATTAAATTTTATTACAGGGCATGATAATACTAAGAATAGTAGGTGATTTCGTGTATTCCAGGCAAACTCCTCTTTATGTCCATTGTGTAGTTGCAGTCTTATTTCCCCTTGATAGTCAGGATCCATCACCCCAGCCAGTACAGTCATTCCCTTCTTTGCCTATTGATTTAGATGCACGAGAAGCATAAAGTGGCTATGTGGCAGTCATAAATTCCAGCTCTAAGGAATCATTGTTCTGTTTTCTGGTGAAAGCACTTCTCCTTTTGGAACTAGCAGAGCTTAAAGTTACAGGGACAGGAAGCAAAACTTTTTCTAGTGGCTCACTAGGGGTAATAGTGAGTGATGCCATTGAATTCCATGAGCATGTGCCCATCCCCACATTTCATTGCTGAGAAGTCTGTTCCTTGATGGGAATAAATGCTGTGTGGAATACCATGACAGTGCATAAGGCATTCTATAAGTCCATGATGGCAGTTTTGACAGAAGCACTGCATGCAGGGAAAGCAAACCCATATCTGGAATATGTGTTTATTTCAATTAGGACAAAATTCTGCCCCTTCCATGATGGAAGTGGTCCATTCTAATCATCCTGCAACCAGGTAGCTGGCTACCTGAGGGAATGGTGCCATATCTAAAACTAAGTATTGGTCTCTGTTGCTGGCAAATTGGGACCTCAGCAGTGGCTGTAGCCAGGCCATCCTTGGTAAGTGGAAGTCTGTGTTGCTGCATCCATTCACAACCCCCATCACTACCACTATGACCACTTTGTTCATGAGGCCTCAGGTAATGACAGGAGTGGTTGAGTCAGTGGAGGCTGGCTGACATCCTCAGAACAGGTCTTTTTATCCACTTGATTATTAAAATCTTCCTCTGCTGAAATCATCCTCCTCTGAGCATTCATGTGGAACACAAATATCTGTAGATGTAATCAGTCATAGATGAAATCAACTTACTAATGATTGAAGTCCATGAAGTTGTCCTCACAGTAATAGGCCAGTGCTTGCTTGACTAAACAACTGGACTCCAGAACCTGGTCACGTTGACACATGAACTTAACCATCACAATGGTCGCGATGTTTCCATTGTATTCTAAAATTCTCCTTCAAGGTTTCTCTGAGTTTTTGTCAGAGTAGAATTAAATAATCCAAAAACTGGAATATTAAATCTTATAAAGCAATTAGTTCAGTCACATCTATTTGTTTTCCATGTATCCCACTCTACTTTTTACTTCTTTTAAGCATTAGTTAAGTATTTCTTTATGTCACAACTATTTCTATACACATAACATAACCTTTATTAGAACATTGTCTTCTTTGCAGCAGGACTTAATCTTGTTCATCTTTGCATCCTTCACAGAGTCTACCTTTGTTATTTTGACACAACAGATGCACTTGATCAATGTTTTTAATGGAACTAAATGAAATAAATGGTAACATTAAAAATGAAGCATTTCTTCTAAAACATTTTAAATAGTTCCAATTGAATTTTTCAGATGGTAGATGAATGCTAATGACATAGTTTATTACAAAGACTATTTACTTCATTTTCCATTTGTAAGCAGATGATATCTAAATTTGGCCATTATTAACTGATGCCAGAGACTCCTCTCCTTTAAAGGTTAAGAGCCCTAGTTCTTTTCATCTTTTTTGGAATTTATGAATTTTGTTCTTGCTCTTTTAAATCTAAAGGAGTATCAAATGACTTCCCAAATGAGGCGTCAAATTTATAGCTGAGATTAAAAACCTAAACAAAAATGGAATCAATTAGATGTTTTATAGTCACACAGATTTACATTGTCCTTCTTTGATTTCCAAATGCAAGGAGAAGAACCGATCATTCTCTGAAGGTGAAAACTCTTAGGGAAAAATATAGACTGTCAAAAGATGTGTTAATAAGTTGTGTCCTTGGGGCTTAAGTGAATGCACGTTGTAGTGTACTTTCAGGGAACGCTGTAGCTTTCAGAAATAAAAGGCTCCCCCTCCAACTGTGCTCACTAAAGTTCTCAGTAACAAACATTGTAAAAAATAAAGTCTTGGTTTAAATGACCAGAACTGCCTCTAGCTGTGGTTTTTACCTTTTTAAGCATGAAAGACAATTTTAAGCAGTTATAATTTCCTACATGGACAAGCATTTTTCCAAGCCTCTTCCCTCCTCCAGGCAGCTGCATTTCTGTGATGGTGACATGACTTCCCTGTGGGTGGAGGCAATTAGAGGCAAAGAGTTTCTCAAGAACTCTGAAAACTTCTGAAATAAAAATGTTACAGTGATACCAGATAGTATATATTTTTAAGAAGTTCAATCACTCTTGATTATGTCTTATGGTAGGATAATTAAGAGTAAAATATTTGTAGGCAGGCAGATATGAGCTCCCAGTTGGGCTGTAGTATATACTAGCTATGACTGTTTCAAGTTACCTAACACTTCTGAACTTCAGTCTTCTCATCTGTAAAATAGGGGAATGAGTGCCTGTCTTAGATTTTTTTATAAGGCTCTAATAAGGCACATAAAATACAGAGCAGTCAGTTCATGAGAACTTCCCGTATCGTCAGCAACATCATCATCATTGATATTCTCCACATGATTACTCCATCCTTCCATCTAATTAATTACTGAAGATATTTTAAGGAGGTAATACTTGGTATCTCATTACTCATTTTTGAAGCAGTTCTTGGTTTCTTAATGTTTCTGTGAGTTCAGAAGTGAACTTTAAATGTTTCCAAGGTTTTCTAAGCCATCTTCACTGCAAGAAAGTGTGCCGGTTTCCAACAAAGCCCCCCTATCTGCATAATGGAGCACAGATTTTACATTTAGCTGAGCACTCTTCTGTGACTCAAAAGTGTACCTCTGTGGGCATGCACAGCAGAAGTTCAGCTGAAATACCAGGAACTTTGAAATGTAAAAGCTGACTTTTAAATCAAGTACATTTGTGTAGTGTGTGTTTTCTTTCCAGCATTCTAATTTTATTGCATCATGAGTGCTCCAGCTGGAAACACTGTCTGACAGTTGGTTGAGTGTTTGAATTTCATTTTTAATGTAGAAAGGAACAATTGCATTTTCAGGTTTAGGTCTTTTCCAATTTTCATTGATAAGGAAAAAAATCACTAGCTTCATTACTAAATACCAACTTCTTACTGAGTGCACTTAGCAAGGTTTTAGATGGGCAAGGGCTGATTTACAATGTGAAACTACTTGAGTCTTGCCAGTCATTCATAATATAGCAGATTCCATTATATCAGCCTAAGAATAGCAATGGGTATCATTAGTTGGAAAAATCCCTGAAGACCAATTTGGTACATTTTCACAATTCACAATATAACAAAGTTATACCAGAGGAGACACAAAACAGCTATAATCTACATCCCAACAAAATTTCCAACTGAAACATGAAGCAAACTTCTTGAATTCACTGTCAGTGTTCTGAAAAGGTAAATGCTATGTAATATTATATATATCCCATAGTGGGGAAGAGAGCTCAAGATTTATAAATCTTATGACTTGGACCTGAGCCTGAGTGATGCTAAAATTGCCACTACACTTTAGAGTTGCACAATGTTTTTTTTTTTTTTTTAATACTTTAAAAATATGCCACCCATACCTCCTCTCACTTAATTATCTATATGGATAGTATCTGTGATTAAAAAACGTAATGATGTGTCCATGACTCCAATACAACCCCTTTTCTAAATATGCATTGTGGTCTGCATATAAATTCTATGTTTAGCTGCTACATTATATTAGGATAAATGTAATTGTTTTTCATTAATATTTCTTTTGATTTTAACATGGTTTAATGAATTACTTATACCTTGAGTTTATAAATGGAATTCATCAGATAATGGAAATGAATTGTTTATAAAAATATACCTTAATCCAGACTGACAACTTTTTTAAAGCACTAAGAAATTTAATTCACTTATTTTAGGTTTTGCCCAACTTAATTTTGTCAAATTACAGATTAAAAAACAAGAAATAAAAATGGGAATCATCCTTGCCGTAAGTTTTTTCTCCCTGAATTTCTTCTTCCTTCTCTCCAGCTCCACTTTGATAAATCAGGCTTTGATTATGAGGGCAGAGAAAAAATGTCCATGTGTTTCGGGTATCTCTGAAGACCCTGTCTGGCCATGAAGCCTTTTTGCCATCAGTTATCTGGAGACACCATGTGAGGGTCATGATTTCAGGAGACAGCTGGCTAATACTTGGACTCTAAGGCAGCAGGGAATCTGGAAGAGAGTTGAAAGAAATTGCCTCTCCCATTGCCCAGTAGGGTTCTTTTTTCTGTCTTCTGGAGCTTGAAAGACAAAATCTAGCTGGATGGGGCTGTGGATTTTTTAATCAAGTATTAAAAAAAAAAAACTCTTCATAAAGGCAAAAGCTTCTGAAATATTGGCCCTTACTTTCACCCTGAACTAAGCCACACACCTCATAAAATGCAGATTATGATTTCTACACAAGTATTTTGAGTCAGTTTAAGCTCATAGGAGAAAAAATAATATACATAATGTCATTCCCTGAGGTTTTAATAATGTGTTTGCTTCTCTGGTTGGCCCTTTTTCTCTTGGTTGAACATAATAAAGTAAGAATAGTGCTTTGCCATTATATTGTACCTTTTAATTTTAAAGTCTATTGACACCTGCCCACCCGGGAAACAGGTATATTTTTCTAGAGGAATGAAGGCACAGGAATTATGTAATTTAGTCAAGGTCAAACACAAATTCAGTGGCTGGTGAGGCAAAACAGGATAACAAAAACTATATATCTCTATTCTGAAAAATGGTATTACCCAAATATTTTGTGAGAAGTTCACATATATAGTTATTTGCTAGTATTATGGTTTTCACTGTACCACTTTAAAATATATATATATATGTGTATGGCAGGATCATATTACATTCTTTTTCCATATGAGTATCCCATTATTGCAGGACCATTTGTTGAATTTTTTTGTTCATTTGTTCATTTTTGCTGGTTTCTTTGTTTCTTTGGTAAGAGCATGGGCAAGGCATCTAACCCGGGTCTCTCTCATGGCAGGTGAGAATTCTACTGCTGAACTGCTCTTGCACCTGCCTTTTAAATGTATTTGAATAGCAGAAGTCACAGTATTACTAAAAACTGGTATTTTACACTCTTATAATTTTCCATGTTAATAAAAAGCTTTCTCTTTTGTCTTACTCTCCCTTTCTCCAAGAAACTCACATATAATTTTTGATCAGTTGGCAGATCCATTGCTTAGTTAAAAAAGCACCTTTTACTACTTCTGTCATTTCCTTAAGATCATATATGGCATCTCAGAGAAGAGCTAGAAGTTCTAACTGAAAGATAATTGAGTCAGTATTTCGAATAGCTTCTGTTACCCTTTTAGTACTGTGATGACAATGTTAATAGATAATGGCTGTGTACAAATATCAATGTTAATCATAAGCCAAATTGTGAAGTCAGTTTAAGTTCTTTTATCCTTTATTTGTTTTATCAGTTTTTAAATACCTGCTCCTTGTTCAGAGACTGGCTTTTGTGAAGACACTATGTATAAAGTTCAAATATAAATATAAATGAGGGGTTTACATTTTTTCTTTTGGAACACAAACACATTATAAAATAGTGATAAACATATTATATATTTTATCCAAACTGTTTTCTCCTCTAACATTTCATAATTCTGCCAGTTGTATTATCTCAAGGGTATGCTTAAAATCTTGGATTCATTCCAGTCTACACCTTTGAGGAATAAAGTGAAAAGATTATTTGTCAATGCATTATTGGATGGATTTGATCCTAGGTCTACTGTTCATTACCTATTTGACCTCAGATATATTGCTTAAAAGCTCCCTGTCATTTAGGATTTTCAAGTATAAAGTAGAATTAATAATGGTAACTCCTTCATGGATTATAGTAGGGTTCAAACGAGATATTACATCCTGCATGATGTATAGTATTGTATCTCCCACCAGTAATATAAGCTATTATTATTATTTACCTTCAATAGCTATATATGCTTATTTTGTTAATGTCTACCATACCCAGTATACCTAATGACAGTCCAGGTCCTTCCTGAACTTTTGCTAAATGGCATTCCATATAAAAGCATTTTATGGAAGTCCTACAAAGATCTAGCGAACTTGGGGGGTGCCCAAAAGCTCCATAGATAAATCAAAGGCTGACCCCCAAGAAACGTTCAGCATTATTAGGAAGTAAGAAAACAGCCAGACATTGACAATTAAATATGACACCAAGAGGATCCATAAAGGCTAAAGGTAAACCCTGAGTGAGAGTTTATAGTACAAATACTAAGTAAGTAAAGCTCAAAGTTAGGGGATGGTATTCCAGGTACAGAGATCTCCTTGTACTAAAGAGAGAAAGAAGAAGAATTAGCGGAATTAGGGACGCACTGTTTGAAATGCATGAGTAATAAATTTAACTGGGAATTCGACTGCTTTTCTTTAAAATATTGGGACACATGTCTTGAGCTCTTTCCAATTACATCTGCACTATTTGACAGATTATCATGGGATAATTGTTGCAATTACTTTTAGAATGTATTTTAGAAATTTAAGCAAATGATGAGTAATATCATTTGAGGCATAGTATTTCATTGATTATATTAAAATGATAAAGCATTATATTTGAAGTAGGAAACAGATGTCTACACCTGATGGTGTGTCATTTATTTGACAGAACAAATTGGTGTCATACAATTGATTTTACTACTGCAGCTGATCTGTGTGTAATGTACTACCATTGCGTCAGATTTTCAATACTATGGCAGAAAGGAGGGAAATACCGAATAGAGATCCACCTTTGTCTGATTTCCAATGAGAATATTGTGCTTATGACAGTCAACAATAACAATGACAATAATAATATATTGAATGTTGTCTATGACCTATGCTGAATGATTTTTCTCTTTATTTTATTTTAACATTCTGAAAATAATGTTTCCTTCCATGTAATATCCTGTAGAAAAGTGCAATGCTGATGAGCATGAAGATAAAACCTTTAATTTGATCTTAAATGTTTTTGAGAGTAAACTCCAACCCTTATACCTCATTTTAAGTTATCTAGTTACTGGCTTTTAGAGGTGTTTTAAAGGGTCATGAGACAGTGATTTGTAGTCAAGTGTTTTGCAAGCACCCAAATAGCCATTCCTAGTGAAGTCTAGCATATCTGGTCTGATTTGTTAACCTCAGTGTTTTATGGACACTTTGGGGATGGAAATAGAAAATAAAATTATTTTTTCAAAATTAAAATGCTGTGTAAATGGATTTGAACCTATGTAAATTTTTGAAAATGACTTGAAAGCATTTAATGAGACTTTCTAAGATAAAAATAGGCTATTATGAATACACACACACATTTACACATACGCACACACACATACACTAAATATCAAGTAAGTTGTTGAGCATGCACCGCTAGCAGTTTGTATTATGCATGTCTCAAGTAAATTTTTTTTCAGAGGTACACATAAAACTATAAATAAAACTAAACCGCAGGAGAGTGTTTTAATTATTTATATTTCGCAATATTCAAAATTGCTTTCTTTTACTTTTCCCAATGATTCCTTTAGCGCCATTATATTTTGATGGTGTCTTTAGTAACAAGCAACCCTTTGACTGTACTATACTAGTTGTTAAGAGTCTGGTAATGCAGTGTGCTTGTTGTTCCTTATTAACTGAGTTTCTGATTATGTGAAAAATGGTTGATGCAGTTAGTTATGAAACCAGTGCCCAGGTACACAGGGAACACATAGGATAATTCTGTTTCTAAAGAAAAACCACAGAGCCTTAAAGAGAGCAACTGATATTTAACTATTTTAATAAGCCAAAACTCTGATTTTTGAAGACAGCAAAACAGATTTGTTGTATCATGTTCATCCAGGAAAAAAAAAATCCCTAACTGAATGAGCAACAAACCTTTCAATTTGTTAAAAGACTTTGACAGACTCAAAAAAGAAACAGATTCTTAAATGTTAAGGAAAAAACTGAGAGCAACAGTTTTTAAACCTCTGACACAATCACTAAGAAACAGATTCTGTTAGCTTCATAGAAGCTGGAAAAGAGCTTTATTTTTCAAATATACTGACAGACATAAAGTCAGTACTGGATTGAACAAAGTCCTGGATTGAAGAAAAGAGAAAGACTCTTAGCAAACTGACGTGTAGAATTCTGAAGTGCATGTCTAGTAGAGCAGGGGATGGCAGTTCCATCATATTTAATTCAGCCCTGTTTCCTTTCTCATGCACCCCAAAAATATGCATTTCAAGTCATGATCCTTACAGAGGATCCTCACCCACTGAAGGGAAAGCAGAGAAGCTGGCCCACGGGAATCTCTGAGTTTTACACACGAGGTCAGTCAGCTTACAGCATGAACAGAGATTCAGTATAGCATCTTTCATGGTTTCGTGGCAGATTTGTAGATGAATTGTGTTTGCTTTTGGCCTCTTCCTACAGTGATCTTCCAAATGTCTCTTCTCTTCCCCGGGGTTGGTACCCCAGGGCGTGCATGGTGCCTCTGCCCACAACCTCACCGCTTTCGACATTGCAACACTTGCTCTACCTAGAGGCTACTCAGTCTGAACTTCTGATACACTTCTTATGTTCTGAATGTATTTGCATTTTAGTTGGGAAAGCTCATTTATTTAAAAAGGAAAGGAAGCATGTGAAGATTCATATAGTCAGGTCCTTTCCACCATCCTTGCAATTATGCTATAGAGCTAGATGCCAACTTTTACAACTCGTCATAGCCACAAGATATTGTCGTTGTTGTTGTTTGTTTGTTTGTTTGTTTTTTGCATGGACAGGCACCGGAAATTGAACCGAGTCTCCGTCATGGCAGGCGAGAGCTCCACCACTGAGCCACTGTTGCCCACCCTGTAGTTGTTTTTAATAGGGGGAAATACAGTTTTCTCTTTTGTTGTTCCCTAGGTCATATTGTTTGTCTTCATTTCTTGCCCCTGTCACTTATATACATCTTCAGAAAATGGCCAATGGGAAGGGGCAGAGTAGAAAGTATGCTTTTAGATTAATCATTCTGTGTTTAGAAAAAGGGGACGCTCCCATTTTATTTAGAACATCATGAAAAAGGAAGCTGAGCCTATCAGGAACAGGAAAGACAGACTTTTAAGTCTTTAAACGTGATTATTAACTATTCATTTGTTAGTTACCCCTTACTAAGATACAAGCAAATACAAGGCAGGCTATCAGATTTCAAGCCCATCTCCAATAAAACATATAAGTGCTTGAAAAGTGATTGAATCTGAAATAAAGAGAATAATCTGTCACTTAGGGATAGAAATTGTAATTGCTGTAGGCCTAACTGACACGTTTCCACTGTTCTGTTTTATCAAAAGAAATTTATTGGCAATGAGGATGGGAAGAAGTCTCAAACCGTTTCTAACTGCAAATCTGCCTGACCAAAGAGAATATTTTCCTGTGCAGTAACTATTCCAGAATTAAATCTACTCTAAGATAAAGCATACAATGTTTAGCATCTAGGAGAGGATAATTATCACATAAGGGAGATCTAAAAGGTAATAAGTAATTTAGATGTATTTACTCACTTAATCTTCACAGTAACTCCATATGTTAGTCTTATGTTCTCCATTTTATAGTTGAAGAAAGTAAGGCTCATGGAGATAAAGTAACTTTCCTTCTAAGTAAATGTAGAACATGGAATTGAAATACAGGTCTGTTTGACTCCAAAGCCAGTGGTTTTTCTAAAATGCAAGTTCTTTGAGCTTTG
The DNA here is from genome assembly GCF_023851605.1 of Tamandua tetradactyla. Taxonomy (NCBI): domain Eukaryota; kingdom Metazoa; phylum Chordata; class Mammalia; order Pilosa; family Myrmecophagidae; genus Tamandua; species Tamandua tetradactyla. Next base: position 133,606,509 of record NC_135329.1, on the reverse strand, counting down.
CTGAAATATGATTGATTCTTAGGGAGGCTCTAGTTGCATGCCTTTATGAAAAATAATGGAAATACTATATGAGGTCTGAAAACTTTTTTTAGAAAATATGGCAGATAAGGCTGAGAAAGATGAATGTATGCAGGGAGAGTGAACAAAAAACAGATTACGTTATCCTACAAAACATTACAAATGCTCACTGACCCTAGAGAAGAGAGTCAGAGGCAGAAGGAATAAATAAAAGGGAAATGTAATGCTTACAAGTTGTCATGGATTTCAGTCTATAGTCTTAACCCTGTGGGTACATTTTGCTACCAGAGAGAAGGATTAGTTTAACAGGAGAAAATACTCTTCTGTTGATATCTATAGAATTCCACTCAAAGATGTAATCTTCTTGCAGAGAGCTAACTGTTTTATGGATCTGAAGTAAAAACAGAAGAGTACCAGATTTAAAGGCTGAAGAAAGGAAATTAAACAGAAGCTGTACTAGAGGCCATGATTTTCAGTCTCTTTGTACCAAGTGTGTGGGCTTTGAATTGCTATGAAAAGAATGAAAGTAATGGGGTGGCCGTGATTTTAGAAAGTCTAAAACCTTAAACTCAAACTCTTAACAATCTACCTTGCCCAAAGATTGATATACAAAGCAAATCATATTTTCCTTATATAGATTTGGCCTTCAAAGGATGGCAGGAAACCGATTTAATTCATCTTATATTTAAAAAATATAACTACGAATTCATGGGTTTGAAGGTATTTTAAGGGTTTCAATAGACTGCATTATTCTTTCTGAAGCTCAAATAGGCCCATCTTTGGCAGTAGAGGCATCTTCGATTTGGCTCTTCAGCCCTTTTGACATGATCCTAGTACTTGCTGTTAGCTTCTTAAAGATCTGATCTGACACATGTCCTAGGCTTGTTCATGCAATCCTGCCCTAGACCTGGAATCAGCATTTACTTGAAAAAACCCTGGTTCCTTGTAGGAATGGATATCAAAGCCACAACATGGCTGCAGGGATGCTCATTGTTACTGCCTGGGCCACTGTCTCCAGACGCTTGGTAGGCAGCATTAGGAAGTATACCTGGACATATAAAATACCTCCTGAGCTCCTACTGCTATTTCCCATTCACATCAGAACTGCTGCATGTTTTTTTGATTATTATTATTATTATTTCACCTCTTCTAATCTTCTACATCAAAAATTCTAGTTCTCAAGGACTCAGAACATGATAGAGTTGCAGTAACCCGCAACTGCTTATTTACTTTATCCCACAGTACACAGGAAATAGATTCAGAATAAAAGTACAACTAGCACTATTCCCAATTTAATTACAGAAAACATTTATAAAGTTGTTTTTTTCACATTTGCCCACTCTGTTCCTCTCCATTAGTCTTCATTCTACAAGTCATCACATGTTTAATGATCATTAAGACCTAATGTGGATACTTCCTCTAGTAATTTGACTTGTCTGAGGCTCATTCTCTGGTAGATTCCTGAGAATCTAAGAATTGCATTTTCATAATAGTTTGTGAACTTTACACTTGAAAGTCAATTGTACTGGACAAGAAATCCCTGGTTTACATTTTCTATCCTTGAGTATCTTAACTGTTACTCTATTTTCTTCTGGCATAAAACATTGCTTGTGAAAATTCTGATGATAATTCAATTCATTAATTATCCCCCCCCTCAATAAATTGCTCAATATGTGAGCAGTGTACATACTTCCTTACCTCCTCTTAGTCATTTAGCCTGGCCTGTCCTCCATTCCAGGGAAGCATAGTCCTGGCAAGAGCAAAGAACCCATAAACCACTAATTATGCATGCTCATTTCTAGAGACTGTAAAATCAGATTCTTGAGTCAGGGGCTTAAAAATCACAGAACCTAGTTTCCTCATATGAGGGTCAGGTATACTCAACACCCCCCACACACACACACGTACACACACTCACACACACACACTCACACACAACAGAAATTGTTCTTCAAGTGTTTGGTACTATATAGATCTATGAATACCTACTACCCTTCCAACAAAGTGAAGTGACCCTATATAAAGCTGAACTATTGGGACAGGGAGAACAAATCTGAGTTAATCTGTTAATGACCTATTTCAGATATCTTTCTCAATGACATTAGACGCCTTGTTTTTATCAGTTGTAAAAACCCAGCCTCCAAACCACAGTGGAATTATACTCATTATTTCCTAATTTCTGAAGTGCTGAGGAGAGTTCTTCTTAGTACTTATACTATGCAAATTACTGAAAGATAAGAGAGCTAAAACTGTGATGATTAATTATAGTTCCACAAATGTTTTCAGCTGGAGAATATACATCATTAAACTCTGGAGATACTTGTTAATAGCTAGACCTTATACTTGTATCCACCTTTCTCTGAGGGACATTGAAAACACTATCTCATTAATCCTTACAGTCTTTTTATTAAATTATGAAATCAATGCACAATTCAAAATTAATAGAAGTAGAATACTGTTTCTTCTTCCCATAATATCTTAATTGAGTCCTTATTATCTGTAATCTCCTTTGAGACAGCAGCCAGTTTTCTTTTTTTCTATATTTGTTAATCATAGGAACGCTTTAATATTCATGATCAGTTCCTTTTACCACATAATTCTCAGAGATTTAGAAATTGTCCTCATTATTCTCACCCATTAAGTAAGAAATGTCATCTTCTTTTATTAGGCCTTATTGCCATATTTCCCCACCATATGTTCAATGCACTCCTGCCCCATTACTCAGAAATATGTTGCCAAGACCTCCTGAGTGCCGTGCAGACAGCTACCTCCTGCCATTGGTGGGGTTCCTCTCCCTTAACTATTCTGATAAGCATTTGGATGTATATGACCAGGTGATGCACTGTAACACCTAGCATGTTGAAACTAATTCTTCAGTGTTACTTTATTCATTTTTAATTCCCCCCAAACTTATAACATTCCTCTGATATTTAATTAGAACTGATCCTGAGGAAACACAAATTTCAAGCTATGGTTGCGAACTACTAACTTAACCTTGCTCAACATACCCCTCCATGAAAAATTAGCCGCTTCCTTTCCTGTTGAACTTTTTATCTTTGGGTGTTACAGATGCATTTATGCTGAATGTGGTGTTTATTTGCTCAAGAACTCCTTTGAAATGAAGAATTAGGGTAAAGCCAGCAGGTTCTAGGGATGTGTGTTTCAATGAATAATTTTAACAAGGCAAAAAAACATCAGCTAGTCAATGTAGATAAATTGTATAGAGAGTCCCATCCACTAGAAATATTTTCTTTCCCATTTATTCAAAATAGTTAACTTATGTGGACAATTCAGCATTCTCACCTAGATAGATATAACTCATATCTGATCATTTACCTTATAACAAATTAAGCAGAAATGACCATGCAGTTCTTCTTTCGTTTACTTGTTGAATTCTTTTCTCTGGGTTATATAAAAGTTTTTCCTGGAACCCCAGCATTCCCTTCTCCAAAGTCTCTTTCCCCTTCACTTTTTTAATGCTTGTTTGTCTTGCTGAACTACTTGCAGTTTGCTGGCTACCTTACAATATTACTTGTTTTTGGAGTACCTGTATTTTGAAGTTGCTTCTAAGTTTTCCCAGTTCTTGAACATCAATATTTGTTTTCTTTTCCCCAGAGTTTGAAATGAAACATAAATATGAACTTCTATCAATTCTTAACATCTCACCTGCACTACTGCTTTTGCCCTTTATGGTATTATGCCAGAATATAAAATATCAATAGAGAAAATATCTAATTATCTAGAAACTCCTTTCTTACCTATCAGATTTGTCAGTAGCAAATGCAGCAATAAACAGTCTGTTGATTACTGCCACATAAGCTTTTCAAAATGTAGTCTACTAGCTTTTTTGGGGCGTGGGGGGGGTCGGGGTGCATGGTCTGGGAATCGAACCCCAGTCTCCCAAGTGGAAGGCAAGCATTCTACCACTGAACTACCATGCAGCCGGTATCTGAGCACCCAGTATACTATCTTATTAAGTACTCAGACATTTCAGGGGCCATTTCAGTTGCAGAAATATGTGAGTGTGTGTGTATGTGTGTATACGCATGAGTGTGCACATGCATGTAAGTACAGCATAAAATTTGTTTAGAAAAAGTATGACATGGATTCGGAAATACCCAATTCCTTGTAGCCATGGTTTAACTTTGATTTTGAAATCTAATGTTTTCTGTATTAACATTTGTTTCTCTCAGACAACTCCGGTGTTATTGTCTTAATACGAAGTTGGTGCAGGTTATCACATCTGCAGAGTTAAATCTGATTAGTTATGTCATGGATCGAATAGATAGGCAGCAGCAGAAATCATAGGGGAGTAAAGGGAGATTTTATCCTTTTAAACTATCAAGAGAATAATATCAGATCTTAAGAACCCTGGGGCATAGGTGTTGGATGTCTTAGTCAAAGTCTGGAATTGTTTCACATTCTTTCAAATGGCTGGTATTATCACTTTAAAATTAACTGGTACAAAAAGTCATAGAGCAGCAATACTTCACTCAAAAATATAAGATAATCTGCCAAAATGATATGTATGTTTGGAGACAAATTGTACAGGTCCTGGTTTGTTATTCAGTTGAGGGATGAGTTAAGAAAACGTAAGGTCAAGTAAGAGGTTTTTTCTTATAGCAATGGAATTTTAAAATGGATTCCATACATATGTGGAAAGTATAACTTCCTAGCCTGCTGTTTCCGCTTACAGCTATGACATCTCCAATTACATTCCTCCTGAATTTGTTGGTAGAGGATTAAGTGTGAAATTTACTTAAAGGTCTCCATTGGTTAGGAAACAAAAAAACAAACAAAAACAACTATTGGCCTAGAGCAATTACAAAAATGTATAAAACTTAACAAATATCAATGGATCCTAGGAATCTAAATTAATAATAATAGCCCTAGGAAATAAAATAATTTTTAAACATCTAGAGGTACCCTCCACTCCATTTTTCTATGAATTTTGGCATAGCAACAGGTTTCCTATTATAATTAAGATATATTTTCATTTAATACCAATTTATCATACTAGGAGATTTAAAATGTTTATTTTTTTTAAAATTTAACAGTCCATCTCTATCATTCATGCATGAAAATGACTCTACTGAGTGAAATTTTTGGCGAAGAAGCAGGCAAGCCCTTCTACCTCTCCATCCTAAAGTGAGAGGCAGGAGAAGAGATCATTGAAATTGACTTAGCTACCCAACTGAGACGTGCAGTCAGCCAACCAGAAATTCTAGCAAATGGGGTAGTGCTGAAAATGGGAAAGGCAAGAGGCTTTCTCTGTAGAAATAAGAAGTAGGGCTTTCCAAAGTGAAAGTTTCCTCCCCCTAAACAAAAGTGTCATTAAAACACCAATTATCTGATATGATAATATTGGCCAAATTCCTCCTTCCTCTCCTAGGGTATCTATAGAGGTCAGAGATCATTCACAGACTCACGATGTATGAATGAGATAGCAATGATTATTCTCCTCAGATACTGTATCTGAAAGAGATATTGATACATTTCCTCCATAAAATAGGAGTTCTGGATACCATTTGGGTTTAGATTAAATGATGCATGCTGCAACTAGAGGATTGCATTATAGATAACACTATTGTTTCCCTTCTTGTAGGCAATAATCCCCTAAAAGGAACTAAATACATTTTAATCAGAAACAGTATAATCAAGTTTAACCGAGCCTTGCACAGCATAGCTTTTGAATGGAATATATTTGTACTATGTATCAAATTTGTCTTTTCAGAAGAAAATATGTTTTAAGATTCCTGTGCTACTAATTGTTACACTGTGCTTTGAAATTTATTGCTTTTTTGTATATATGTTATTTTTCACAATAAAGTCAGTTGTGATGATGAAAATATATATATACTCCTTCTAGCCTCCAGTGTACTGCCAGCCATATGATTGCAAATCTTAAGCCATCTCTCTATTTTCTGAGGCTATAACATCTCTATTGACAGACTCCAGCAACCCAAAAGAAGTGACATAGAAGAACCCTAGAGCTGGTGCAGAATCTTGTAATTATGGGTCGGTGTCAGTAGAACTTTATTATTGCAAAATTGGAATCCATGAATCTGTCTTCTAAACTTAAAAATTTGACAATTGACAACCAAACATATGTTCAGGAACAACTATGACAGGAAGCAGTTTGTGTTCATTCCCAGGGTGAACTCATCCACGTGTTTAAAATTCATAACAGCAAAAGGGTAAGTTGCCTTGGATTTCTCAAAAAAAATTATAACTGCCTATGAAAACAGTAAATTGACTTTAATAGAGCTAGTCAATATTCCTTTCTAATGCAATGAAATATCTTGGCAGGAGATATAAACCTCCTGATTGTTTAATGAGTTTTTATTTTGTTCTGAAAACTTAAGAATTAGTCCTACATATTATGAATTATCACTAGTAAATTTGCTTTTTAATTGGTTCTCTATGTAGAGAAATATGCTTTAATTAAAATTTATTAATGAAACACTTGATAACAGTAACTTAGAATAGGTATACAAATAATTTTTACTTACTTAAAAGGCTCTTGGACCTTAGAAATCCATCCTGCCAATGTTTCGTTCTATGAGAAAATCAGCCTGTTCATGTTCATGCTCAAGAAATTAAAAAAAAACTGAAATAGAGATTAACATATTGTTTTCCTGCCCCATTGTTAAGCTCTCAAAATAGTGGGGTCTTAGCTGATAAAAATGTTTAACACACATCTGTCTGTAAGAAAACACGCTATGATTTATAGTGTTTGCTGATTGTCATAGTACATCCAAACTATTTTACCTGTATATTGATCTTAATTGTGGTATATCTGATCTCAAGCTACCAATGAAACAACACTGAATGCAGAGTCCAGAAGAGATGTGCAGTAATATACACCATTAAGACGTATTTCTACCATATAGCTGCAACAGACCTAAATAACCTTCAGTAACATAGATGACAGTAAAATGTAGTAAAATAATTAGAAAGTGAAAGTGTCACATATTTGCTACCTTTGTTTGTAATAAATTAATTTAATCATAAATTTATGAAATTTAATTTTGATCATAGCTATGTTTAACTGCTTTCTCACAAAATTCCTGATATTATCTCACTCAGTTTTTGAGAGTCTGGATAAGCTGGTATGAGCCAGTATGTGCTGGATCTAGCCTACCTCTGGAGCTAAGCACATTATTTCCTCCACTGCTACCTAACAATGTGAAATGTCATGGTTTTAAAACTCAAAGGGTGGAGCATGAAGGTAGCACTGTCTAGAAGATGGTCCAAGGTGGAACAATTATGGTCAATATCAAGTTTGAGTGTTTACCAGCATGTTTTGTTTAGTTTTTTTCCTAGTGGTTATTATTATTTTTAAGGACAGACCGCTGGATGCTAGCTCCTGCTCATCGTGCCCCTGGTAAATCTAGAGAGGGAATCCTGAAGATATTCATAACTACTCTTTGACAGAAGTAATTTCTTATAAAATAAAAACACTGCCCTGTACTGCCCATGGGTCTTCGTGGGGAATCTGGAGGATTAATATGAACAGAAAGTTACTTCTGTCCAATGAAGCAGTTAGTGAAAACTCATCTGGGGCTGCCAGGCTGGCTGGTGATCCTGAGGGATTTATACTGGTAAAGATGCGCTTATCCAGGAAATTTGGTCAAACCTATAAGCCATAGACCTTAAAACCTTGCAATTAAGAAGGATGGAATATGGAAGAAAATATGGAATTACAGAAGGGATTTAAAAGTATTTCAAAGGAGAAAGTAGATTGGCAGTTTTCTTAAAGCATGCCATTTAATGCCTATATTTAGATGAAGATCCTAGGTCCCCCCACTCCCAACAGGTGCTGAACTGATTTTCATCTCTCGTAAACTGGGATTTGCAAAACATGACCCACACTGTCTCCCTGGGTATCCCTTATAACCAAACCATGACACACATTTATAGTGCGGCTGGCCAAGGTCGATAATATTATCGCTGGCAATGAAATAGAATATAGTTCATACTCACGAAGCCTGGCTGATAAAAATTATTTTTTCACGTTGGGAAGATGATATTAGCAAAAACTCAGGATTTAAAATTAATTGGAACTTGTACTATAAAACTCCTCTAATTTGTGGAGGAGTTGACCACCTCGGATATTTGTTTGTGTGTATGTGTATGTGTTTGTGTTTTGTTTTGTTTTCCCTCCCAAATAAAGGACAAAGTGAATGTGTTTTTAAATTTGGGCATTTGAAACTAGGACATTGCTTTTAGTCATAGAGTGCTTAACTTCTCTTCTATAAAAGAGGGTTACATAAGGTAACAATAAAATCCTGTAAGTTTTATATATATTAGATAGTAAAGTCATTTATCCCAGCCCAAAACTAAACTCCTCCCAATAGCCCACTGAATGTACTTTCCTTCTTTGCGTCTCTTTTTGTCTTTTTTTCCTGATTACTAGTTCTCTCTCTTTCTGCTCCCCGAGCCAGGCCCAGGCACAGTCCCCTCTGAATCATGGCGTTAGTTTCTCAGACACATCCCTAGCTTTCTACCCTGCCCTCGTCAAGTTTCCCTAGTATATCTGAAATTTCTCCTCATTCCGAGCACTTTGATCACTGCCCAGCAAACATAAAAGATCCATTCCCTAGTCCACCCCTTTGCTTCCCTTTTTTTCCCTTACATAATATTTCCATCTTGAAAATCTATTCTCCCAGCACCACCTCACTCAGTTCCAGCTTTACCCCAGAGCGATTCCCAATAATTCTAGGATTCCCTTCGGACTCTATACAGCATGTCATTCTCTTGCACTATTGTATATCCAGTTAGCCTTTGGTTGCATATTATCGTGTACTATACTAATTTTCTATTTGTACATTTTATTTCATAAATAAGACGTTAAATTCCCAGAGGGCATGTATCAAAAGTATACATCTTTAATCTTGACTGTATTGCCTAACAATTTTCTAGGCATGCAATAAATACATATTGATACCAGAAAGTGCTATGATTCAACTGAAGAAATACTAGGCCTAAATTAATTTAGACTTGCAGGAAAGTTCTTGTTATACTAGGAGATTACTTTTCTGATACTATCCTAAGCCTCTTCTAGAAAAGTCTTCACTCTGTTCACCTGTATGAACTCTGGCATGCTGGGGAAGTTTTCTCGAAGGCTTAAATTGCTCTAAATGAGTCACATGTGATTAGATTAAGATTATTTTAAGTTTAAAAATAAAAATTAAAATCAGGCAGGCAATGGTGGCACAGTGGCAGAGTTCTTGCCTAACCTGCCAAAAACCTGGGTTCATTTCCTGGTGCCTGCTCATATAAAAAATATTAATAGTAAAATAAAAGAAGAGGGAAGAAGTACTTGCAAAGAGTAAGTTGTTAAAACAGTATATTAGAAGAGTTGTTTGAATGTTTGAGAATCATTTTAGATGTGATTAACAAAAAGGTATTAGGTCAAGAAGAGGAGATAGGATTCTTAAGACTGTGGTTTATCATTTAGGTGACTGTGGATGAGCCACTTAATTCCTTTGGTTCAAAAAATGAGGAAATTATAGTTGCTGAGTCCAAAGGCTGTACTTTCAGCCTAAAGATCTCATCATTTCTAGGTGAGAACTTTTTCTAAATGAGGAATGTTTAACTCAGATCTAAAGATATTAAATTTCTTTTTAAAATATCTGTACTATCCAAATAGTAAATTGCATATTTTATTTGACTACCAGATAATAGATATTCATTTAAGAATGCTGACATTGTGATTTGTTTCACAGAGGGAGACGTAAATCTATATACTAAAGTGTAACATGTCCATCTGTGAGCAAATAAATGTCGTCACCCTTGTATGCCCTGCAGTAGAGATTCTGTTTCATTCAGCAGGAAAACCATTTCTGTATTACACTTTCTCCTACTAACAATGCTTGAAGTTTTACCTGTGTGCTTCAATACTTTCTGCCTCCATATTATCTTTCTTCTGTACCTGATCTTTTGATCCATGTCCTTGAGAAGAGGAATGAGAAAAAAATCAATACTTTCATATATTACGCAAGCCAAATTGAGTGTAATGCCCTATGTATGAAAGTATTTCTAAAGATGAATAGTATTGATTAACAAATAATATATTGTCTGGGTTTTCTCCTAAACGGAGATCATTCAGGAAATGATAGTTCTCTGTGGTTTTATCTGAATGTTGTGATATTGATCATTGCAGATACATATAGATTTGTTAGTAAATTTTTAAACTTGGTTTCAAGATCTATACTTTACCATTTATTGCTTTTCCCTCTGACTGTGAAAGCAATTGATGTCTCTTTATTTAAAATCGTAAATTACCAAAGGGACAATGAAGAAAGTAAAATAATCTGCAATCCCACCACCCGGAAATAGCCATGGAAACATTGTATTAAACACTCATCCAATATTTCCTGTTATAAAATGTGTGTATTTTGAAGAGAGTATACGTCACTTTATCCGCACTTGGCTGCTGTCACAAGACCCTGAAACAAAGATTGGCTAGGATGCAGCCATGGTATACTATACTTTAAGCATTTTGTTACAGAATTTCCCACATTTTTGTAGCCTATCTCCCCTCAGAGCAACTAAACGTAATAAAAAATAAATTATTATAATTGTCAAGAAGTGGGTAATGGCAACAGCAAGATTTTAGTTTGCAAAAAATGGCCCATGGCTTGTAGATTTCCACTGCTAAGCACACTAGATAATAATTGGATACTTACTGAAATGAAAGGAAAGGAATCTGGCGATTTTATGCTGGCTTCAAGCACCCCCTGGGCATTGGAGTAGGAATTGTATTCTAAGATGTCACCCATCTTTTAGCACAGTCAAAAATAGTTTTATGACTTTACCTTTGTGATAAAATCATGGGCATAAGTCACTCCAACCAATCTCTAAAAGAAGAAAATTAGTGTTGGAAAAAAAAAAAAGAAGAAAAATTAATTTCCAGTAATAAGAAGCAAATATCAAGTGCTAAGGAGTTTAGATTTTCAAAACTCTCTTTGTTTTTTTTAAATCTATTTTCTCCTGAATGCATGAAGCAAGCTGCATAAAGACCCCTTTTAAAGCAAAAAAACCACCTATTACCATAGACTCCTAGTCTTCACTTGAGTTATTTTTGTAACATTTAAACACATATACATGTAAAACTAGCTGCAAGCTCCTGATATACTTTTAACTCACATATAATTACACAATCTACATTTACATTAAATACAAAAAAAAAACAAAAACAAACTATAAAGCCAGTACCATTTCATTTAGCAACACTAATAGGAATCCTTTTTGTTTGTTTGTTTATTTTTGTTTTTGGTCCCAACCAAGTCACATTCTTACCATGAAGGGCATGATGTGGTGCTGACTGCAAAAGCGTGAGTTTTGCGGAGGGGGGGGGGGGCGGAGGCAGGGGCAAGAGAGGAATTCTGCACCTTTTTCTTTTAAATTTACTTATTTATTGAAATATGCATAGAGAAAAGTTTACAAATCATAAGCGTCTAGCATGTAATCATCACCCGGTTCAACTGATAGAATTTTACCATCAATCCCAACGCCAGTCCTACCTACCCTCCTTCCCGAAGGTTATCTAACATTAGTTTGTGAATGTGGCCTGTTTATAGTATTGCACCCACCATGATTCTTCAAATTCCACCACTCTCTCTTTTTATGTACGGTGAAGCATGTGTTTTTATGGCACTCTCTAATGTCATTTGCCTTTCTTTTTTACACAAATGTATTATTTATATGCTAAGCCCACATTTTCCATTAAAAAGGACAACTGGCATTAATAATATGCTCATTATTTGCTGACAATGTTCTAAGTGCCAAGTTCTGAGCATAGAATAAACTTATTGAGATTTAAAGTAACACTCTAAAGAAGATACTATATTTCCCTTTGAATAATTGAGGGAATTTAAGCAGAGAGAAGTTAAGTAATCTGCTTAGGGCTTTATATTACGTAAACTGTGGGTCCAGACTTCAAACCCAAGTAGTTGGGCTCCAGAGTCCATGTCCTTAATTACCTGTCCTGCTATACCACATCTCTTTAGAAGTGTTTTTAAAGTGCCAAGTGGCACCAACTTCATGAAAAACACAAACTGAAATAGAGTCATAGACATCCCTTGGCAGTACCAGTAATAAAATGATGAACCCCATGATCAAATATAGGTGTGCACTGATATTTAAGATTGTGATTAAATTTCAAAGGTCATCTTAGAAAATATACTCATACAGAAATTTGGAAGTCCCTCTCCCAACACCTACAGAGATGTCTATGATCCCTGTTTGAGGAAAACTGAATGTGAGAAAAGAAAACCTTAGATGGTCTTTTCCTTTTAAATGGCAATTTAGTTGCCCTGGAGAAGCTATGTGAGGAACCACAGACACTTAGAATGAAATCCACTGGAAACAAGAGCTGAGAGAGCCGTTTGAAACCTGAAGGCTGGAAAGAAGGACAGCAGATGTCACCATGTACTTTCCTACGAGACAGAGGAAACCTGGATGCCATTGGCTTTTCTTGAGTGAAGGTATCCTCTTGTTAATGCCTTACTTTGGACATTTCATGGCCTTAGAACTGTAAATTGATACCCTAATAAATCCCCTTTGTAAAAGCCAATCCATAACTGGCATATTGCATTCTGGCAGCATTAGCAAACCAAAACACCTTTGCCTGCCCTCTATAGAATGAATATTTAGTATCAGTGAAATGAATAATTAAAGAGCAGGTACTGCTTATTTCATGCAATATTATTTTCAAAATGTTAAATGAAGTAGATGTGCTACAACTACTGACATTAAAATTAGTTGGACTAATTTTATTATTGTCTATTTCTTTCATTAAACAGAATCTGTGATTTAGGAAGATTGTTACTGGAATATATTGTGAATGAGAAAAAGTTTCTAATGAGTGTCCTTAAGAAGCTCACTTAGAAATGTAAAGTATACAGACCCTAGTTGGGTAGGAATCTTGTGAAACACAATCTACTCTTCTCTTTAGTAAAAATAATTGACTTATCCAGTTTCTGCTTGTGTCCCTACTGGTGACTTCAGCTCATGTACTGACAGACCCATCTCTCTGGACCATTTTTGAGCTCTACCCTTTGGCTTACAGCAGTATTTCTCATCCATGACTTTAATGAGGAAATGATGGATGGCTTGGGAGCACACCCAGTGGATGCGATACTGCTAGGTCCGCCCCACAAGATAGCGCTCAGGATTCCCTCTTTCTTTTTGCTTTCTATATTGATCCCCCCCAAAATTTGTGTTTTTTGACTTGGCAAATGTATTCCTGGTATTTGTTGATATTAAATTAAACTATAAAGACTTCACCGTTTTCTCAAAGAGCGTAATATTTTTTAAAATGTGACTTCTACTGAAAATTTCTCCATTAGAAAAATTTAGAGAACCATTGATCTTACTCAAATTTGAAGACACTGAACCTTTTCTCAGGACAGCTCTTATCTGTCAGCAAATTCTAATCAAATTATTACTCTTTTATGACTGTGCGTTCTCTTCTTACAACACTACCCTACTTGAACTTAACTTCGCTAACGAGTCTCTTAAGAACTGGCCCCCCGCTTACAGGCCAGCCCTCCATTGGGCCGTTCTCCCCAGGGTTTCTGAGCCTGAGGTGCACCTGGTCCCTCAGTTCCCCCACAAAGACCAACCCCCCGGCTTGGGCCCTGCATGGAGTCCTCTGGGCTGGACGCTTTTACATGCACTACCACGCTTTAAAAAATGTTTCTTTCATCTCTGTGTGCTTCTTTAAAAATAAATTTCATATGTTAATTCTTGGAAATTAAAAAACTATTCAGAAATGCATGATAAAGTGAAAATTTCCCCATAATCCTATGCAGCAAGATAACCAATATGTAAATTTTTTCTATTTTACTTTCCTTAACTTTTCTAAAAATTGTTTTTAAAGATTAAGTATAGTCGGGGCCAAGATGGCAGCTTAGTAAGGTACGCGCGTCTTAGTTCCTCCTCCAGAGCAACTACTAGGTGACCAGAAACAGTGCAGAACAGCTCCCGGGGCCACGACAGGGACTGGACACACAGCATGCCCCAGTCTGAACTGGCTGGACTGGCTGCGGGACTCCGCTGTGGTGAGCTCCCCGAACGGCGCGCGCTTCCCCGGGCCGTGGCGGCTGGCGGCCGGTGCCCCTCCCTCCCTCCTTCCAGGACCGGCTGGGAGTCTTGGAGAGGCGGGTTTCCCGAGATGTGGCGGCCGGCAGCCAGCGCCCCTCTCTCGCAGGAGGCTTCCTGGTCTGGCAGCGAGTCTCGGATCGGCGAGTTTCCCAAGCCGCGGAGGCCGGCGGCTGGTGCCCCTCCCCCATAGGCGGCTTCCTGGTCTGGCGGCAAGTCTCAAATCGGCGAGTTCCCCAAGCCACGGCGGACGGTGGCCAGCGCCCCTCTCCCACAGGCAGCTGCCCGGAGAGAGAGGAGGGAGTTTCCGACAGTGGCAGGGACTGGGTCCAACCAAACACCAATAGTGGCATTAATAAAGGAACCACAACATCTTTTACTGGTGGGACCCGAAGATAGACAAGCGTCATATACTGGGCAGGATAAAAAAAAAAAAGCCCAGAGACTTCACAGGAAAATCTTTCAACCTGCTGGGTCTCACACTCAGGGAAATCTGATTAAATGTCCAGATGCCAGCAAAAAATAAAAAATCACACCAGGAAAATTGAAGATATGGCCCAGTCAAAGGAACAAGCCAATAGTTCAAATGAGATACAGGAGCTGAGACAACTAATTCTGAATATATGAACAGAAATGAAAAACCTATTCAAAAACCAAATCAATAAATTGAGGGAGGACATGAAGAAGGCAAGGGATGAACAAAAAGAAGAAATGGAAAGTTTGAAAAAACAAATCACAGAACTTATGGGAATGAAAGATACAGTAGAAGAGATGAAAAAAACAATGGAAACCTACAATGGTAGATTTCAAGAGACAGAGGTTAGAATTAGCGAACTGGAGGATGGAATATCTGATATCCAAAAAGAAACAAACTATAGGGAAAAGAATGGAAAAATTTGAGCAGGGGCTCAGGGAATTGAATGATAATATGAAGCGCACAAATATACATGTTGTGGGTGTCCCAGAAGGAGAAGAGAAGGGAAAAGGAGGAGAAAAACTAATGGAAGAAATTATCACTGAAAATTTCCCAACTCTTATGAAAGACCTAAAATTACAGATCCAAGAAGTGCAGCACACCCCAAAGAGAATAGATCCAAATAGGCGTTCTCCAAGACACTTACTAGTTAGAATGTCAGAGGTCAAAGAGAAAGAGAGGATCTTGAAAGCAGCAAGAGAAAAGCAATCCATCACATACAAGGGGAACCCAATAAGACTATGTGTAGATTTCTCAGCAGAAACCATGGAGGCGAGAAGACAGTGGGATGATATATTTAAATTACTAAAAGAGAAAAACTGCCAACCAAGAATTGTATATCCAGCAAAATTGTCCTTCAAAAATGAGGGAGAAATTAAAACATTTTCAGACAAAAAGTCACTGAGAGAATTTGTGACCAAGAGACCAGCTCTGCAAGAAATACTAAAGGGAGCACTGGAGTCAGATATGAAAAGACAGAAGAGAGAGGTGTGGAGAAGAGTGTAGAAAGAAACAAAATTAGATATGATATATATAATACAAAAGGCAAAATGGTAGAGGAAAGTATTACCCAAACAGTAATAACACTAAATGTTAATGGACTGAATTCCCCAATCAAAAGACATAGACTAGCAGAATGGATTAAAAAACAGGATCTTTCTATATGCTGTCTACAGGAAACACATCTTAGACCCAAAGATAAACATAGGTTGAAAGTGAAAGGTTGGGAAAAGACATTTCATGCAAATAACAACCAGAAAAGAGCATGAGTAGCTATACTAATATCCAACAAATTAGACTTCAAATGTAAAACAGTTAAAAGAGACAAAGAAGGATACTATCTACTAATAAAAGGAACAATTAAACAAGAAAACATAACAATCATAGATATGTACACACCGAATCAGAATGCCCCAAAATACGTGAGGAATACACTACAAATACTGAAAAGGGAAATAGACACATCTACCACAACAGTTGGAGACTTCAATTCCCCACTCTCATCAATGGACAGAACATCTAGACAGAGGATCAATAAAGAAACAGAGAATTTGAATATTACAATAAATGAGCTAGACTTAACAGGCATTTATAGGACATTACACCCCACAACAGCAGGATACACCTTTTTCTCAAGTGCTCATGGATCATTCTCAAAGATAGGCCATATGCTGGGTCACAAAGCAAGTCTCAACAAATTGAAAAAGATAGAAATCATACACAACACTTTCTCAGATCATAAAGGGATGAAGTTGAAAATCAACAATAGGCAGAGCACCAGAAAATTCACAAATACATGGAGACTCAACAACACACTCTTAAACAACCAGTGGGTCAAGGAAGAAATTACAAGAGAAATCAGTAATTATCTCGAGGAGAATGAAAATGAAAACACAACATATGAAAACCTATGGGATGCAGCAAAGGCAGTGCTAAGAGGGAAATTTATTGCCCTAAATGCCTATATCAGAAAAGAAGAAAGGACAAAAATTCGGGAATTAACTGTCCACTTGGAAGAACTGGAGAAAGAACAGCAAACTAACCCCAAAGCAAGCAAAAGGAAAGAAATAACAAAGATTAGAGCAGAAATAAATGAAATTGAGAACATGAAAACAATAGAGAAAATCAGTAAGACCAGAAGTTGGTTCTATGAGAAAATCAACAAGATTGATGGGCCCTTAGCAAGATTGACAAAAAGAAGAAGAGAGAGGATGCAAATAAATAGGATCAGAAATGGAAGAGGAGACATAACCACTGACCTCACAGAAATAAAGGAGGTAATAACAGGATACTATGAACAACTTTATGCTAATAAATGCAACAATGTAGATGAAATGGACAACTTCCTGGAAAGGCATGAACAACCAACTTTGACTCAAGAAGAAATAGATGACCTCAACAAACCAATCACAAGTAAAGAAACTGAATCAGTCATTCAAAAGCTTCCCAAAAAGAAAAGTCCAGGACCAGATAGCTTCACATGTGAATTCTACCAAACATTTCAGAAAGAATTAGTACCAACCCTGCTCAAACTCTTCCAAAAAAATTGAAGTGGAGGGAAAGCTGCCTAATTCATTCTATGAAGCCAACATCACCCTCATACCAAAACCAGGCAAAGATATTACAAAAAAAGAAAACTACAGACCAATCTCTATAATGAATATAGATGCAAAAATCCTCAACAAAATTCTAGCAAATCGAATCCAGCAATACATTAAAAGAATTATACATCATGACCAAGTAGGATTCATCCCAGGTATGCAAGGATGGTTCAACATAAGAAAATCAATTAATGTAATACACCATATCAACAAATCAAAGCAGAAAAATCACATGATCATCTCAATTGATCCAGAGAAGGCATTTGACAAGATTCAACATCCTTTCCTGTTGAAAACACTTCAAAAGATAGGAATACAAGGGAACTTCCTTGAAATGATAGAGGGAATATATGAAAAACCCACAGCTAATATCATCCTCAATGGGGAAAAATTGAAAACTTTCCCCCTAAGATCAGGAACAAGACAAGGATGTCCATTATCACCACTGTTATTCAACATCGTGTTGGAGGTTCTAGCCAGAGCAATTAGACAAGAAAAAGAAATACAAGGCATCAAAATTGGAAAAGAAGAAGTAAAACTATCACTGTTTGCAGATGATATGATACTATATGTTGAAAACCCTGAAAAATCCACAGCAAAACTACTAGAGCTAATAAATGAGTACAGCAAAGTAGCAGGTTACAAGATCAACATTCAAAAATCTGTAGTGTTTCTATACACTAGCAATGAACAAGCTGAGGGGGAAATCAAGAAAAGAATTCCATTTACAATTGCAACTAAAAGAATAAAATACTTAGGAATAAATTTAACTAAAGAGACAAAAGACCTATACAAAGAAAACTACAAAGAACTGTTAAAAGAAATCACAGAAGACCTAAATAGATGGAATGGCATACCATGTTCATGGATAGGAAGACTAAATATAGTTAAGATGTCAATTCTACCTAAATTGATTTACAGATTCAATGCAATACCAATCAAAATCCCAACAACTTATTTTTCAGAAATAGAAAAACCAATAAGCAAATTTGTCTGGAAGGGCAGGGTGCCCAGAATTGCTAAAAGTATCTTGAGGAAAAAAAACGAAGCTGGAGGTCTCACGCTGCCTGACTTTAAGGCATATTATGCAGCCGCAGTGGTCAAAGCAGCATGGTACTGGCATAAAGATAGATATATCGACCAATGGAATCAAAGAGTGCTCAGATATAGACCCTCTCATCTATGGACATTTGATCTTTGATAAGGCAGTCATGCCAAGTCACCTGGGACAGAACAGTCTCTTCAATAAATGGTGCCTAGAGAACTGGATATCCATATGCAAAAGAATGAAAGAGGACCCGTATCTCACACCCTATACAAAAATTAACTCAAAATGGATCAAAGATCTAAATATTAGGTCTAAGACCATAAAACAGTTAGAGGAAAATGTAGGGAGATATCTTATGAATCTTACAATTGGAGGCGGTTTTATGGGCCTTAAACCTAAAGCAAGAGCACTGAAGAAAGAAATAAATAAATGGGAGCTCCTTAAAATTAAACACTTTTGTGCATCAAAGAACTTCATCAAGAAAGTAGAAAGACAGCCTACACGATGGGAGATAATATTTGGAAACGACATATCAGATAAAGGTCTAGTATCCAGAATTTATAAAGAGATTGTTCAACTCAACAACAAAAAGACAGCCAATCCAATTACAAAATGGGAAAAAGCCTTGAACAGACACCTCTCAGAAGAGGAAATACAAATGGCCAAAAGGCACATGAAGAGATGTTCAACGTCCCTGGCCATTAGAGAAATGCAAATCAAAACCACAATGAGATATCATCTCACACCCACCAGAATGGCCATTATCAACAAAACAGAAAATGACAAGTGCTGGAGAGGATGTGGAGAAAGAGGCACACTTATCCACTGTTGGTAGGAATGTCAAATGGTGCAACCACTGTGGAAGGCAGTTTGGCGGTTCCTCAAAAAGCTGAATATAGAATTGCCATATGACCCAGCAATACCATTGCTAGGTATCTACTCAGGACATAAGGGCAAAGACACAAATGGACATTTGCACACCAATGTTTATAGCAGCATTATTTACAATTGCAAAGAGATGGAAACAGCCAAAATGTCCATCAACAGACAAGTGGCTAAACAAACTGTGGTATATACATACGATGGAATATTATGCAGCTTTAAGACAGAATAAACTTATGAAGCATGTAATAACATGAATGGACCTAGAGAACATTATACTGAGTGAGACTAGCCAAAAACTAAAGGACAAAAACTGTATGGTCCCACTGATGTGAACCGACATTAGAGAATAAACTTGGAATATGTCATTGGTAACAGAGACCATCAGGAGATAGAAATAGGGTAAGATAATGGGTAATTGGAGCTGAAGGGATACAGACTGTGCACCAAGACTGGATACAAGAACTCAGAAATGGACAGCACAATACTACCTAATTGTAATGCAATTATGTTAAAACACTGAATGAAACTGCATCTGAGGTATAGTTTTTTTTTCTTTTTTTCTTTTTTCTTTTTCTTATTTTTTTCTCTCTATTATCGTTTTATTTCTTTTTCTGTTGTCTTACTATTTCTTTTTCTAAATCGATGCAAATGTACTAAGAAACGATGAATATGCATCTATGTGATGATATTTAGAATTACTGATTGTATATGTAGAAAGGAATGATTTCTAAATGTTATGTTAGTTAATTTTTTTAATTAATAAAAAAAGTAAAAAAAAAAAGATTAAGTATAAAGAATTCAATAAATACAAAAGAATAATGCGCTATGTATCATCAGTAACCTCCCATCACACTCCACCACCCAACCTGGAGAATGTAGCCTTGCCGATACCCAAGGCCTGAAGGCGGTCTTTGAGTATATGAATCTCCCTATTCCATGTCCCTCTCCCCTTCTTCAGAATAGTCTCTCTTCAACTTTCACAGAGATTCTCTGAGGTAGATATTATCGTACCCACTTAAAGATGAATAAATGAAGACCTAGTTTAATAACCGAAGGCCACACAGTCAGTAAGTGACTCTAACTCAGGACTCTCTGATTCTAGAACTCAGTCTCTTACCTGTACTGTTTTCCAGGCTTCCTATACCAAATTTGAGATCCTTATAACTGCTGTCCTAGCATTTAGAACTTCACTTTCATGGAAGGATTGTGATTATAATTACATAGTTACTTGTATACATACTGGTATAATGGCAGTCTCCCACTAGATTCTAAGTTCTGTAGAGTACAACATTATGGATGTGTCTTATTCACCATTGTAATCCCAGTTACTGGAACTCAGTATATGCCTAATAAATGGATGAGCAGATGGACATGGGACTGATTATTTTTATAATCACTAATTTCATAGACATCCAAATGGTCCTAAAAAAAATACCAACAAATTGAGTCTATGATGTATATACACACTATGAAAATATCTCTCTCCCTTTTCATCCCAATTCCTACTCACTCACCAATCAGCCACCTGCTCCGCAACTGGATCTTCTATTTCTCCTTTCTCACATTTCTCAGATTGTATATACCTCCTTTCATCATCTCCTTCTTGCCTTCTCTGCCTTCTCAAAACAGCCACATGGCTTTTAGTTGATTAAAAATATTGTCAGAGGGAGGATGACCCACTGCATGAGCACCATCCCACCTTCCTCCCTCCTTTGGGAACAATCACAGTACAGTTTGTTGAGGCCCAGACCATGTTTGTGCAGAGCACAGGCTGGTGCTGCCACAAGACCAAAAAGTCGCCAGGCACAGACATGGACATTGATTTATTGGGGCTTATGGACAGGAGAGGGTCTCTGGAGGTTTACAACTCTGTAAGAGACAGGGGTGCAGGGGAGGGTAATATGTGATTTTAGAACAAAGACATTCCATGTAATATGAGGACATCAGGTCTCTATATAATCATTAAAGCAGCCTAAAGCCTGATTTTTTACTAAGATTAGTGTTTAAGGTACAGTCCATGCCCTTTTTACATCCACGGTTACATTCTTCCCTCTACAGGGAGACTGTTTACTCTCTTGATCTTTGTCCTTGGCTAAAGCAGTTTGTTACAGGCCATTTGGGAGGGGTCTTGGGTCTGCAGCCATCACACAGGTCTAGGGAAATTTGCCTCCTTACAGTTTTGATCCTTAAAAGAGCATTGGCACAAAATACTGAGACTGTAATGGCTCAGCACTGTAAGATGGTGGGAGTGAATATTGTCGATTAGCTACGCATTGTCATTCTTCATCTAGAAAGAAAGAAGATATTCTTTATTGATTATGATTTTGTGGTAGGTTTAATTGGGGCATGTTTTCTACTTCTGAGAAAAAAAATCTTTTTTTAATCTAATTTTTACATTAGATAAATTCCCAAGGCATCATAAACTTTAAATAATTTCAAATGAGTTTTTAAAATGGGTTTTCAAAGAGCCAGATGAATCAAATTCAGTAAGATAGTTCAGAAGGTGATTAAAATTGAGAATTGTAAGGTGCAGAAATAAATAAGGCATAATACACTAATTAACACAAAGCTGAACCCTGCCTGAGTTTTCACCCTGAAAGAAAAATAATTAAAAAGAACACTGTGAAGTATTTTTATATGACTCTTAGGTTACTGAATGGATACGAAAAAGGTAAAGATATAAAAGAAATTTGAACATGAAACTTACAACATAAAAGCAAGAAAATACATGGTTTGATGCTGTTTTTCAGTACTTAACTGTCTAAATTGCTTCTATATTTTAAATAACTGCTCAGAGTGCTTCGGTAATTTACACATTAGGGATACATTAACATAAAATGATGATCTTAAGTCTAGGATTTATTAAAGCTTTAGTATTTCCCCTTCCCCAAAGCATAACATGCAATTAATTTAAATGCAGTATGGCTTACTCATCTAACAATGCACTCTATTAAATATACCTGTACATTAGCCTGTACTTGAAAATATCACAAGGTTATATGTTAAACATCTCTCTGGAATAACTAAAGATATGGCTATGAGACAACAATTCTTTTCATTCTGAGAACTGTACAAGTAAGCTCTGGAAAATTACTGTTTGGCATTCCTCTTATATGTGGTTCTTCCTTCCCTTTATATCTCAAGGGCTTCATAGCAACTTTGTTAAGAAAAGCAACTGAAGTTTCTGAAGCATTGTCCTCCAAGTTCATTCATGTGCTACTGTTGTTTCAGATTTCACACCTGTGATTTCTTATTTCAAATTTTGCCTCACCATATAGTTATACTTCTTGAGGTTCATGTTTCAATATAAAACTTCTAGACTCAAACATCTGCAAGGGTATACAGTGCCCATTGCATTCACAACAAAATATCCTTCAAGGACATCCAGTGTTCATTGCATTAATTACAAACTCTTTGGTGAATTTGAGAGTGAATTTTGCGCTCATCATCGTCGTTTAATCTCAAGGCTCCACCAGATTTTCTCACTCTAGTTTTAGATAAACATCCTATATAACCCAAATCTTTGTCCTCCATTCCCTAAACATACTCAATATCTACTAGGAAAATAGACCTTTCCTCCCCTACCAAGAACTTTGAAAGAATTCCTTGAGGGTGAGAAATGAGTAACCTGACCTAAACTTTTGTCTTTTAAAGTCTGTAAGGGATGAAGGGGTTCCTTGCTCTCAAAGACTGTAAAGCAATATCTCTCCTGACAAGACTACCAGAATATACTCATATGAGGTCAATTTTTTGTGTAATGGTGTCAGTGAAGACACAATCTTCAGTTCTGAGGTTATTAGTTGATGTCATACATTGCACACCCAACATCTATGAGGAGATGTTTATTGAAAACAGAAATTCATTATTGCTGATGAAAATCTCTTTTTTTAAAACTCCATCTGGCTGGATTTTAAGCTTACTCTCTGTCAGAAGCATCATCATCCTTTAGCAATGTTCTTGGTGCTTTAAACGCAACTCACCTACATATGATAATGAGAGCAGCTATCAGTTATTGAACATGTAAAACATACCACATCCTTTCCTGGGGAATTTACATATATGGTCTCGTGCTATCATAATGGGTGAGTTATTAGGGAAACAACATTAGGAAAAATTGCATGAGTCTTCATTTAGTGTAGAACACTAGAGTCCTGCAGCACTTCACCTAAACTCAAAACCAGTGCCCCCTGGTAACTCAAGTTCCCAAATAACAGTCTCTAACTAGAGGAGCAGGGCTGCATAAACCTTCAATTGTAAAATGAAGTATTTGCACCGTTTCATCAAGGAGAATGTTGGAACTCAGACAGGTTTAAGTAACTTGGCCCAGAAATGAATATATGCTTGTGTGTGTATTGGTTTCTTATTATATTCATTATTTTAATATGAAAGTTATTTCATACTCTCTTAACACTTATAAATGTATAAAGATCTTTCATTTGTAGTGTCTCATCTTGTTCTCTAAATTACCTGATGATAATCCAATAGAAAAATGGGCAAGAAAACATAAACAGGCCCTTTAAAATAAAGGATATCCAAATTGCCAACAAATAAAGAGAAATTCATCAGGATAAAACAAATTAAAACCATAATGTGACACCACTACATGCCCACTACAATCAGCCAAAATTGAAATACAGATAATACCAAGCATTGGTGAGGATGTGAATCAATCAGAACTCCCACACACTACTGATGCAACTTTAGATTGGTAAAACCAGTTTGGAAAATGGATTGGCAGTAGGTATTAAGTGGGAGACATGTTCTCGATGACCTAGTAATTCCACTGAGATGCATAATATGTTTACTAAAAGAAATGTACAAGCATATTCACATTGGTATTATTCATAATAGTCCAAAATTGTTAATTGCACATGTTCCCAGAAATAATAGAATGTGAACTA
The DNA here is from genome assembly GCF_023851605.1 of Tamandua tetradactyla. NCBI lineage: Eukaryota > Metazoa > Chordata > Mammalia > Pilosa > Myrmecophagidae > Tamandua > Tamandua tetradactyla. The sequence continues at coordinate 133,582,470 of NC_135329.1, read as the reverse complement.
TTACACAGCAGAAAGAATAAAAAACTTAAAGCTCTATGCAACAACATGCATGGCCCTCATAAATACAATGTTGAAGGGAAGAAATCAGACGCGAAGTGTGCTTCTGCAGTGCAGATATTATTCTGTTTCTTCATCTGGGTGTTGGTAACATGGCTGTGTTCACGTGTGACAATTCACTGGGTTGTATAACTATAATTTGTTTCCTTTTCTGCATGATACACTTCAAAATAATGTTCGCAAAAAAGCCTGATAAGATTGGCAAAGTGAGTATGAATTAATTAATTGAATTACTCATTCAATTAAATGAACTTTTCAGAGTATGTACCCTAAGACCTCCATATTTTCTTTTATATGACCATTTATTAAAATAATCTCAGTGATTTAAATGAGTCTCTTTGCATCCAGTTGACCAATTGGTTCAATAAAATATAGGGGCTATTTATATTAATCACCATAAAAACTTATTTTGTGCTGTAGAGGAATATTTTAGAGATTTATCTACCTGTGGATTTAAAATCTTCCTATCTTCAAGCAACATTAGCAAAATATTGTGTGTATGTGTGTGTGTATTGCATAAATGATGCTCCTGCAAACTCGTTCGGCATGGGAAATTTTTTTCAGGGAAATACCAGACGTGTGAAACAAGAAAGCAAGTATGATTTTTATCTCAAAATTAAGTGTGGAAGTACAGAATAGGGAGAGGTTTTCTATGAAGTTACTTTGGCAGACTTCATTTCTATTTCAAATTTGAAACCCATTACAGTAATAACAGCTGGAGCTCTCCATGGGACATATTTTGCACCATTTAGTTCTAGATTTCTTTTGAAATTACTTCAAAATCTCCAAGGATGTCAGCTGTGGAAGTTTCACATCTCCTAGATATAGACATAGAAGTTGGAAGTTCTTTGCTTGCTAGTGTAAGTTCAATTTTGTTCTTCCTAGTCCATCCCATTCCTGGTAGATAGTGTCTTATGTAACCATGTCACTGGAAACAGAGGAACCGGAGGATGGGAAGTTTCTCTTGTTTGTTCCCTAAATCCTAAGACCAAAATGATCAGAAATTTAAAATTATAAATGGATAAGAGCATGACACATGACCATTTTATTATATGTTTACTGCCTATTTAATTATAAAGAGTTTTGGTGGTGACCTTAATGAGATTTTCTACTGGATTACTTGGTAGCTTCCATTGTTGTTCAAAACATTAGGAAGAACTCTTTTTTTTTTAAATTTATTTATTAATTAGAAAAATAAAGAAACAAAATAAAACAACATACATAATCAGTAATTCACAATATCATCACTTAGTTGCATATTCATCATTTCTTAGAACATTTGCATTAATACAGAAAAAGAAATTAAAAGACAATAGAAAAAGAAATAAAATGAACACAGGAAAGAAAAAAAAAGATTATACCTACTATACTCCTTACCCCTTGCTTTCATTGATCACTAGCATTTAAACTAAATTTATTTTAGCATTTGTTCCCCCTATTATTTATTTTTATTCCATCTATTCTACTCCTTTGTTGACAACGTAGATAAAAGGAGCATCAGACACAAGGTTTTCACAATCACACAGTCACGTTCTGAAAGCTGTATCATTATTCAATCATCCTCAGGAAACATGGCTCCTGGAACACAGCTCTACATTTTCAGGCAGTTCCCTCCAGCCTCTCCATTACATCTTGAATAACAAGATGATATCTACTTGATGCGTAAGAATAACCTCCAGGATAACCTCTCGACTCTGTTTGGAATCTCTCAGCCATTGCCACTTTGTCTCATTTCCCTCTTCCCCCTTTTGGTCGAGAAGGTTTTCTCAATCCCTTGATGCTAAGTCTCAGCTCATTCTAGGGTTTTTCTCAATCCCTTGATGCTGAGTCTCCATTCATTCCAAGATCTCTGTCCCACGTTGCCAGGAAGGTCCACACCCCTGGGAGTCATGTTCCACATAGAGAGGGGTAGGGTGGTGAGACCGCTCATTGTGTTGGCTGGAGAGAGGAGCCACATCTGAGCAACAAAAGAGGCTCTCTTGGGGGTGACTCTTAGGCCTAAATTTTAAGTAGACTTGACCTATCTTTTGCGGGGTTAAGTTTCATATAAACAAACCCCAAGACTGGGGGCTCAGCCTATAGCTTTCGTTGTCCACACTGCTTGTGAGAATATCAAAAATTCAACTTGGGGAAGTTGTATTTTCCCCTGTTCTCACCACTCCCTGAAGGGGGCTTTGCAGATACTTTTCCACTCCTGATCAAATCACTCTGGGATTTATTGGGGCATCACTCTGGACAAACCAGCAAAATCTTATGTCCTACCTGAGATTCCAAGTACTTATGGTGTTTGATCAAACTATCTACATAAGTTATATTAGGAAATGCACTAGTCAAAATATAAATTTTGTAGCTAATAAACATTTTTTGCCTTAGTCTCACACAGAAGGTGACATTTTAAAATATTAATTACCATCTATTTTCAGTATCCTGCAATAATGACATTCCTTTGTTCTTCCTCATGCAAAAACATTTCTAAAATTGTACCTTGTACATTTCACTATTATTATACATGCTAGGCATTCCTAGATAATACCATCTCAATCTTTAAGATCTATCTTTCTTTCTGATTTCATTTATGTCCCCAGCCCTCCTCCCTCTATCATTCTCACATGCAACTTCATTCAGTATTTTAACATAATTATATTATAGTTAGGTAGTATTGTGCTGTCCATTTCTGAGTTTTTGTATCTAGTCCTGTTGCACAGTCTGTATCCCTTCAGCTCCAATTACCCAATATCTTACCCTATTTCTATCTCCTGATGGTCTCTGTTATGAATAAAATATTCCAAGTTTATTCACTAATGTCAGTTCATATCAATGAGACCATACAGTATTTGTCCTTTAGTTTCTGGCTAGTCTCACTCAGTATAATGTTCTCAAGGTCCATCCATGTTACATACTTCATAAATTTATTCTGTCTTAAAGTTGCATAGTATTCCATCGTATGTGTATAGCACAGTTTGTTTAGCCACTCGTCTGTTGATGGACATTTTGGCTGTTTCCATCTCCTTGTAATTGTAAATAATGCTGCTATAAACATTGGTGTGCAAATGTCCGTTTGTGTCTTTGCCCTTATGTCCTGAGTAGACACCTAGCAATGGTATTGCTGGGTCATATGGCAATTCTATATTCAGCTTTTTGAGGAACCGCCAAACTGCCTTCCACAGTGGTTGCACCATTTGACATTCCCACCAACAGTGGATAAGTGTGCCTCTTTCTCCACATCCTCTCCAGCACTTGTCATTTTCTGTTTTGTTGATAATGGCCATTCTGGTGGGTGTGAGATGATATCTCATTGTGGTTTTGATTTGCATTTCTCTAATGGCCAGGAACGTTGAACATCTCTTCATGTGCCTTTTGGCCATTTGTATTTCCTCTTCTGAGGGGAAGAACTCTTAATACTAACATTCTTTTCCACACGTGGATCAGAGCCTTGGTGGTAAATCTTTCTGCCTAAATAGGAGATAGCCTCTTAGCAGTTCACAAGATATAAGCTACTCAAACAGACACTGTGAATGCTTTAAAACATTCAAGTTAATTTAAAATTTGGAGAAAGAGTGGTTGGAAGGACCTGGAGTTAGATAAGATTAAGCACTGCTTTTGATTCTATCCATCTCTATCTATAAAGTCCATCACAATTCCCATTGTAAAGAGCTATTGGCCACATCTTTAGTGTAGTTATAGAATCCTGGTAATGAACAAACATTAGATGACTCTACAGAATCTTAATCAGTTAATCTTAATTAAGATTCTAAAATTTAGTCATTTGCATACTACTTTCAAGATTTTTGCCATAAGAAACTTTGCTTTGTTTTTGCTTTAATACCTTAATTAAATAATTAGAAAATATAAAATAAGTTATAATGTGTGTATGTGCTACAGAATAATAATAATAAAATAAAAGCATAAGTAGCCACTATTCATCTTGAGAAATTGAACATTGGAATTCCACTTCAGTGCATCCTCTCCTCCCCACCTGTCAAATTACTATGTTTGTCATTTCTTTGATTTCCTTTAAGTTGTAAGATATCCATAAAACATATATTGTTAAAAACCGAGTGTTCTGAATTTCAAATAAGTGGAAATATACTGTATTTCTTTTCACTTTGCATATTTTTAATAAAAATTATGATTGTGAGACATGTAATTATTAATGTATATATGTCAGTCACTTATTTTCATCACTAAATGGTGTAACTTTGTATGAATATACCACAATTTATTTATACAACATTCTTTTAACATATGTTTAGTTTTTCTAGTTCTCATTGTTGCAAGCAACCTTGGTATAAGCATTCTTTTTTTTTGCATTTTTTTGTTTATTTATGAACCATAATCACATACAAACACAAACATTCTCACCATATGATCATTCCATTCTTGTTATACAATCAATAACTCACAATATCATCACATAGTTGTATATTCATCATCATGATCATTTCTTAGAACATTTGCATCAACTCAGAAAAAGAAATAAAAAGAAAATAGGAAAAAATTCATACATACCATACCCCTTACCCCTCCCTTTCAGGGGTCACTAACATTTCAATCTACTAAATTCATTTTAACATTTGTTCCACCTATTATCCATTTATTTTTAATCCATATGTTTTATTCATCTGTCGATAAGGTAGATAAAAGGAGCATCAGACACAAGATTTTCACAAGCACACAGCCACATTGTGAAAGCTGTATCATTATACAATCATCTTCAAGAAATATGGCTACTGGAGCATAGCTGTACATTTTCAGACAGTTCCCTCCAGCCTCTCCATTACACCTTAACTTAACAGGTGATGTCTATTTAATGCGTAATACTAATCTCCAGGATAACCTCTCGACTCTGTTTGGAATCTCTCAGCCATTGACACCATATTTTGTCTTATTTCACTCTTCTCCCTTTTGGTCAAGGTTTTCTCAATTCTTTGATGCTGAATCCCAGCTCATTGTACATGTCTCTTGGTGCACTTTTAAAGAATTTATCTTGTATATACCTATAAGAGGAATGTCTTAATAATAGGTTGTGCATGTTTACTTTTTATTAGAGAATTCAAAATAATTTTTCCAAATAGTCGTACCATTTACACTTCTTCAGGGAAACATAGGATTCCTGTGGATCTATATCTTACCAGTGTTTGGTCCTTTTTTGACTTAATTTTTGTCAATTAAATGAACATAAAATGGTAACTCATTGTGACTTTGATTTGTATTTCATTAATTACTAATCATGTTGATCATCTCCTAGTATTTCTATTAGCCATTCAAGTAAACTATTCAGTAAAACACCTAGTCATCACTTCTGCCCATTTTTAGGCTGTTTTGTTGTATTCTTCTTGATTTGTAGGAGTCCATAATATATTTTGCAATCTAATCTTTTGTCAGCTATTTGTTGTTAATACTTTTCCCAGTTTGTAGTTTGTCTTTTTAATTTCTTTGTGTTGCTTTTTATATTATTATGTAGTCAAATTGATCACTGTTTTATGTTTCTTTTATGCCTTTTGAGTCTTGGTTAATAAACATTTCCTTACTATAAGGTCATAAAGGTATTTTCACAAATTCTCTTTTATAATTTTATGCTTTGCCTTTCATATATGATCTTTAATAACTTAGAAGTAAATTTTGAGTATGATTTTAATTGCAAACTCATATTTTTTCTCAATAAAATGATCCATCCTTTTATGTACTGATCTGCAGTGCCAGCTTTGGTATATAGGAATTTACCTTATGTATGGGAATGTTTCCGCAATTCCTATTTCATTGAACTGCTCTATCTGCTTATCTCTGCCACTATCATATTTCTTAGTTACTGTAGCTTTATAATAGATTTTGATACCTCATGGATAGATTCACCAGATGTATTCTTCTAATTCAGTAGCATCCAAGTCATTCTTAGGCTTTTGCCTTTTTATAAAAATTTTAGAATCCACTTTTTAAATTCCTTAAATAACACTTGTTGAGATTTTTATTGGATTTACATGGATTCTGTGGTTAAATTTAGGAGAAGTAATATCCTGAGGATATTGACTCATCCTATCCAAGAACACAGCAAATTGTTCCATTTACTTAGGTTTTTTTAAATGGCTTTCATTAAAGTTTAAAAGATCTCTTCGTAAGGTTCACACACATATATTTTGTTAGATTCATCCCTAAACACTTGATAGTTTTTATTGCTATTTATTTAATTTTGCTGCATTTCTAACATCTTTTTACTATTATATAAATGCAGTTTGTTAACATGTCATTGGTACATGTATTTTTTCCTGTACATCTATAAATTTCTCCTTTATGTTTATTGAATCTTTATCATTAGTCACTTGTATTTATAATTCCCTAGTGAATTAACATTTTAATCATGTGTATTGACCATTTTCATTTCTAATGTATCTAATATCGAGATCTATCTTTGTGTCTTGTCATCTTTCTTTTGATTGGCTTTACTTTATTCCTCATCTCATCATTTTATGTCATTTGTATATCAATTGACAATCTTTGTTTTTTAGCTTAAATTTATCACAATTACTATATTATTTGAATTTATTTCTTTCTCTCTATTTTATGCTTTGATTTTTCTACCTTTTGGGGGGAACTTTTCCTCCTTTCTTGTGTTTTTAAAATTAGTTCTTCAATTTTTTTCTACATCAGATTTTAGGACTAACCATTTAATAGTTATCTTAAGAAATGTCACATGTATACTTAATTTTTAAAAGTATAAATTTAATTACCAGCTTTTTGCCTCCTGAACAAAAACAGGACTTTGGAATGTTAATTACTCCCTCACTTATTTGCTATTAATTACTCCCTAACTTATATGCTATTACTTTCTAGTAATTTAGTTCAATCATTTAAGCCCATGGATTTTATTGTAATTGTTTTATGCAGTCACTATTTATGACTATGTGCTTACCAATTGTTTTCTTTTTCTTAATAATTTTTCTTGCTTTATAGACATTCTTTCTGGGATCATTTGCCTTCTTTCTTAAGAACATATTTAAGACATTAATTTAGTGCGGGATTTCTCAACACTGGTGCCATTGACATTTAGGATCAGATAATTCTTTGTCGTGGGGGGCTATCCTGTACTACATGGGCTCTTTAGCAAGATCCCTCATCTCTACCCACCAGATGCCTGCAGCATTCTCCAGCTATGGCAATCAAAAATGCCTCAGGCATTACAAAATATTCTCTGGAGTGGAAAGGGGAGCAAAATTTACTCTGGTTGAGAGCCTGCTATATAGAAGTGATAGTAAACTCTAAGATTTTGGTTTTGGGGAATGTTTTTATTTTGGCTTTGTTTTATAGTTAGCTATACAATTCTAGGTTGAAAGTCATTTTTCTCTCAGAAATTTCAAGGTACATTCTATTGCTTCTGGCTTATGTATTACTACTTTTGAAGTTGTTGTCATTCCTTTGAAAATAATATGTCTTGGCTGGTTTGGTTTAGGTGTCCTGCACTTTTTATGATACTTTAGGCGTGGATTTCTTTTTATTTATCCTACATATGATGGATTGGTAGATGCCTTCCGAGTGGCTGGCAGCTTTGGATAATAGTTACCTTTCTGGGTTCCTGCTTTGCTTTCATGTTTGGCCTCTGAATGTAATTCCTACTCTCTTGATTGTTCTACAATGCAATTAAACTTATAAGAATTTAATGAACATCTTAATTTTTGGAAAAGTATTAATCAAAGGGCTTTTCAAATATATAGCTGAAAATGATTTTAAAATGCTAGCTAGTATGAATTCTGTCTACTTTAGTTATCCGATAAATATTTATTGAACCCTTACAATATTCTAGCCACTGTTTTAAGATGTGAATAGGTCAGAATGCATGCCTTCAAGGGTCTTACTACATTCTAGTGGGAGGAAAAAGACAGTAAACACAGGCACAAATGCATAAAAGGATAACTTTGGATACCAATGAGTGCCATAAGAAAATATAGTAAGATCATGTGGATGGAATGCCTACTTCATCCAAGGGCCTGCTTTATCTAGTAGTTGCAACAAGTTTCTTTGAGGAGATGAGAAATTAGTTGAGGCTTGAATAATGAGAAATAGACACTAATTTAAGCACCAGAGAGGTAGGGTTTCAAGTTGAGGGGTGAGTTATTACAAAGACCCTAGAATGCAAATTCATTTGAGGAGGAAAGATGGCCAGAATAACAGCAGAGAAGATGAGGAGATGAGAAGAGAGAGATGTAAGTTCATGTAATAAAAATCTATGGACTATGGTGGAGAATTATATATATATATATATATATATATATATATATATATATATATATATATAATTATTTATTTTGGGGAATTAGATATTTTAACAAATGGAATCTGTAACCATTAGAGGAATTTATGGATAAGGGTGACATGATCTGGTTTATACTTCTGAAATATCCTTTTGGCTATTGTATAAAGAGTAGACTTGAAGATACAAAAACAGAGGTTCTCTGGTAAGAAGGCTATTTTTTGTTGTCCATGAGAGGTCATTGGATAGTTTTCCTTAGGGTTAAGCCAGAGATAATTGTAAAAAAAAAGGTTGATTGGGTACATTTGGAGAGATAATGAATATTTATTAATAGATTGAGTGTATAAGAAATAGAGGGGAAAAAGGCTGACTCTTAGAATGGTACTTATTGAAATAGGGAAAGTTTGTAGAAAGAGAAGATTTTTTTAACACATGAGTCATTTTTGTTCATATTTTAAGTTTGAGATACCCATTAGACATCCAATTAGAAATATTAAGTAGGAAGTTGCATACAGAAGTCTGGAACTAAGGAGAAGACTAAGATGGAAAGTCATCTAAGTTTTGTAGTGTTTTTAAGCCATTGAATAGGATGACAGTCCTTAAAAAGAGTATGAGCATGGGCAAGGGATGAGAACTAAGGATAAAGTACAAGAACACTTCAGCAATCAGAAGAAAATACCAGCAAAAGAAAATGAGGAATAAAACCAGGTGTGGGAAATATACATTTAGGATGTGTTCCTCAAGTCAAAGTGAGTGCAATCAACTCAATTGCATAATTTCTCTAGCAAGTTTTGGCTTCAGTAGTGATGCAGAATGTGAGGTAATTGGATTAATTGGAGTTGGTGTTTTATTAGTCAAGTTTAACAGTGGTAGAAAGGGGTGAGGTACTTATGATATTTGCATAGAGTGATTATAGTACTAGACAATGGAATCTAGGTTAAATAAGGAAGCAATTAAAGGAAATGGAAAATGAATGAGAAAAAAGAGGTAGGCTCATGGATTGGAAGCCTCATTGTGCTCAGAGAATTGTCAGATTGGATGTGCTGGGAAATAAGAGGTGGAAGTACAGGAGATGATTGTGAGTAAGAGGTGTATCAAAGCTCATATATTGAAGGAGGTGCAGCTGTTAGGGTAATGAAAACTATGGCATGACTCTCCCAAAAGAATGGGGTGGTAGAGGAGGTGGAGGTGAATGGGAAATGAGACAGGATATGATTCATCTGGAAAGTCAAAGGGCCGCCGGTAGTCCAAGTAGAAGAAAAGATCATTGTCACTAAGACTAGAGGAGCAAAGGGGCCAACATTTGGGATGGATCTTCTATATGACTGTATGCATTTCCTAGAACATTGGAGAAGGACTCAGGAGATAGTTGCTGTTATAATTAGTAAGTGATATAGAGCAACCAGAAAGGTAATAGATGACAATAAAGAAGAGAGGTGACGGGTGTTAAAGTCCGATGCTGTACATTAAAGGAGCTGAGGTTTATAAAGGAGGAGGGAGTAGAGGCAGTTTGGAAGCAGCAGTAAAGACCCAAGAGGACTGTAGCTCCAAGTCCTAAGCTACAGGGTGTGTGGAAAGAAAGGAAAACAAAAACAGCTAGATTCTACCTGAAAGCACTACAGGGAAAAATATGTTCTCAGGAGAGGATCACATTTCAGTTAGAGCAAGAAGGTGGAAGAAACTCTTGTAGAAGAGGTCATGGATAGAGTGAAGTATGCTGTTGATACAATAGGAATTCATAATGCACCGTGGAAATGTTTGAGAAAGCAAAAGTGGGAGCAAGTTAAGACAATGGATTCATGGGGTAATTTACAGAGCATTCAAGGTTATAGCACCTAAAGCTCAGCTTGCTTCCAGGGAGTTATGGAGAGGGAATATCTAAGAAGGGGTACCAAGGGTAAAGACAATCCTCAGTCAGATGGGAGATGCTGTATGTATTATTCAGAGAGTTGGTCATTGAACAATTTCAGAATGAGCAAAAAGCTCAGTGGTGGTTTTTCAGAAGAGCAGACTAATCAGTTCCCTATAAAAAAAAGTCAAATTTAGTGATAATCAAAACTATTCATTACTCTGAAAGGAAAATCAGAACAATTCAAGTTGATTTTATTGTCATTAATAATACACATATTCTCCTCCTCATCAAGAATTGTCATCAAAACCTAAGGTAAAACTAAATATAAAAACAGAAATGAGGAAACCATAACAAGCAAAACTTCTGAAAATGTACATTTTTCCCCAGAAATGTGCAATGAAATGATATGAGGATACCTGGAATCAGTTAGAGAATACAGTTTCTGAGAATGCATATTTAACAAACATCTATTGAGTATCTGCTCTGTGCTAAGCCTGTCTCATGCATGCACATATAGGCAACTTATTTTAACTTCACAATAGCTTATTTACTGATTTTACAGTGAGTAAATGGCAGCTCAGAATGTTATAGCTTATGAAACTGCTTCAAAATATAAATGCTATGGGAGTCTTTACATGAATTATTTTTAAAAGAAAGTATACTTTTGTAATATGTAATATGAACCTGAGGTATTGGTTTGGGAAAAAAAAAGGGTTATGATTTGTCCAAGGCTACACAGCCACATATTCCTTATTGAGTGTTTACCATGTGCTAGTATTTTTCCTCGACTATGTATAATACTCAAACTGCTATGTAAGGGAGGCCTTGTGTTATTTCTGCTCACAAATGCCAGCTAAAGGCCGAGAGAACTTAAATAGATTGATTACAAGGTAGAAAGTTTATCAGAGGAATAAATAGAAGCCATGTCTCTTGATCACAACTTAAGTGTTCTTTCTGTGTCACTTATAGTCATTTATTCATTTATGTATTCTTAGAACAAACACACATTGGGTGCCTAATACTTGCCAGGCATTTTGCTAGACACTGGGCATACAGTAACATAGAGCAGTTGTGATCCTTATTCGAAGGATTCTTTGAGACTAATAGGGGAAGCACATGTTAAATCAGCAAGCAGACTAGGTCTATGAAGAAAAGAGAACAGAATATTAAGAGCAAGAAAGAAGGGTAATCAGAGTGGATTTCTGAAGGAACTAGATGTAGAGAGAGATTAAGACTATACCAGCCACTTGGAAGAGCATGGGTAAATACCCTGAGATAGGAAAGAAACTGAATTTATAAACTCCCAATGAGCATAATGAGCAAAACAACTTTTTCACACACAGGTTAAAATGAGCTTATTTTATGAAGAGATCATGTAAATCAATTGACTGGTATGTCTGTCATCAATTTGTTTTGCCTGAAAGCAGGCTTGTTTCAAAATTGAAAAAAGCAGTATAAAAATGCACAAGATTTGGAGTTAGAAGAGTAAAATAAATACATTTTAGATGATTACAAAATTTTACTTTGAAAATCAGAATTTTAAATACCTGCTAATTTTCCTTAAAATGATGAAAAAAAAAAAAAGCATTGTGTAATTATTATCGACAATTTGAAGTTGTTGCTCACCTAGAACCCTGGGACCTCTCATAGCACTTCTGCAGTCGCCAAAGGAGAGATGATGCAACTGCTCTGGAAACTTGTCAGTGTCCTTGGATCTCCCTTGCTTCTTACTTCCTTTCTAAGTCTGGAGTTTCTCTATTTTTGTAGTAGACAAACTTTATCTCATGAAATTTATGACATTTTCATTACCTGAAATAGCTTCTTAAAGTCTTTTTTGGCCACAGAGATTGGAGCCTTCATGGTATCAGAAATTGGACACAGAAATTCATCATTTGAATGAGTGAGAACATTTAGATTCTTGGATCAATAATTGTCTGTTATATATAATAAACCTTTTAAAAATATTTTTATTGAGAAATCTTCACACTCATATAGTCCATGCATGGTATACAACCGGTGGTTCACAATATGTTGTATATTCATCACCATGATCATTTTTAGAACATATGCATCATTCCAGAAAAAAAAGAAAAAGAAAAAAGCTCACACATCCCATACCCCTTCCCTCTCCCTCTCATTGATATAATAAACCTTTTATGTAATTAAACACAAATAACATCATCAGAAAAGTGATAGATCCCCAACCATATTTATTTCTGTATTGTATTCTGTAAAAGATGCCATTCTTAGTTTCTGTTCAGCATCTCTTTTATAAACTTTCTTTTTTACCTCTATCTTTCCTACAACTTTAATTTCTTCTCCTTTCCAAGTCCCTGCATCAAAGAACAACTTTTAGCAAACATACTTCCTGCCTCATGGGAAAAACAATTGATTTTGCTTTACCTGACAGGTGAAGATCCAAAGTATCTCCATTGATAGAGCAGGTGTTCGTGTGCACTGGTGAGAGCAGGTGGTAAGAAATAGACTGTGACAGAGTCTGGGGTATTGAGACCGTAGTATTGTCAGGTTAAATCTTCCCTATGCAAAATGTCTTTCTTCAAAGCATATTACAAGTAACTTTAATTTGTGATAATTTCTTCCAAATTTTAATCAGTCAAATTATAATGAAAAATATTCTCTATGAGGTAAATTTCTATCCAAAGGAAAGAAAAGGCAGTATTATTATACAGGGCTTTTTTGTCAGTAATCATCAGGAGGAAACCTGGTATGGTGGAGAAAAGGCTGGAGTCTGTGGAATCCAGTGAATTCAATCCTTGTCTCTGTCCCACCATGAAACAGCCCTGTGACTTATAAAGAGTTTTTTTTTTCCTTCTCTTGGCCTTAGTTCCTTTATATGCAATTTGAAAATATGTTTTTAGACTTCAGTCCAAACTCTGATGTTTCACAACCTGTAGTTGGTTTATTGGTTGGATTTGGCTTAACAGTGTTTAAAATAATCTAATCAATCCCTAAAACTTAAAAATTGAGTTTTTAGGAATTAATCTAAGCATCCAGGTTCATAGTAGCCATCTGCTGGAGCTGTGTCATACCTTTAGAGACAGTATATGCTCCATGGTCCCCACCCACTGTGTTTCTCATTTGGCTTATCTGTCGCCATTTGTATTTGCAACCCTTGAGCTTGAGGGTTAACCATCTCTAACAGAATTTCTTGTCTACTAAATGTAGCCAAATAAATGTTTATATTTACCCTCTCTTTTGAGATTCTACAATAAATATCTCACTATTCCTCGCTATAGATGCAATATTCTCATTTATTGATTTTCTACCATATAACTAAACATGTCTACCAAAATGTAGTGTCCTACAAACAATTCCTGGACACAGTCTCAGAAAAGCAGTAAGGAAAGGAAATTATTTATAGCTCTTACGCTCTTCTTTCCTTCCCTATCATTATCACTAGAGCAAAGTAATGCCTTCTCATCCTTCCATGAGTGACCTTTATACTTTCAGTGTATGATTTCTTTTTTCATGAAAGTGATGGAAAAGAAAGCAGGGAGAAGCCAAGGAGGAAGAGCAACAAGAGGACTGGATTCAAGAGACCCATATCTAAGCTTTCATTCCTCATATATTGAATATTTCAAATATATACTGACTTTTATGGTCTGTAGAGACCATTGTATGAGCTACATCAACAGACCATATAGACTGTTTATGTAAAAAGATTGACACTAAGTTTGCATAGAATCTTATGTCAGTGGATTTATTGCTGGTGCTTCTGTTTCTCCAGAGAAATTTGTCAAAAACAAAAAAGCAGGCATTATTTCAGACTTCCTAGACTCTATTTACAAAAGGCTAAACTATCAACACAGGCTTTTGAAATTCCTAGAAGGAATATTTAAAATGCTTTAGAGTCTCATATTTTATGAACTATATTTGCAGTGCTATAGAATCATTTCTGAATGCCTTGTGACATTGTTTTCATTTTAAGTGATTGTAGGTGTATAGAGTTGTATCTTTTTCTGTATATTTTATTATTTTGGCATATATTGATCAGGAACTTGTTTCTATGGTGATATCTACCAAAGGTGCTATTTCATTATTAAAGACAAATTTCTTGAGGACCACCTATGTGGCAGGCACTATGCTAAGTATTTTCATACAGCATCTCAATAAATAATCACAACAACCTTATGAATAGACCTCAGTATACAAATTCAACTTTAGATTGACAAAGGTTTCACAACAAATAAATGTGGGATTTAAATTATTCCTGGATAACTTCGAACCATAGGGCTTTAAAAACACAAGTTTCATCAGTAATTTCTGTTAAGTATAGTAGAGTGTGTAAATAGTAAACAGCAGGCATGTGTACTTAGGTCACATAACTTTACTTAACTGAACACGATACATTCTACACCAGCTCTAGGCTGTCACACTGGACTGAATTCCACTAGTTAAGGTCTGTAACATTGGGATCAGGCTGTCTCTTAAGTCTCAGCTTCTTCTAAGTGTCTTGGAATCAAATGAGATAAAGTCTTTGGTGCACAGCAATCACTCCAAAAATGGAATCTGCTTGTATATTAATTACGAAGATCCAGATTCCTTGGCATCTGTCTTCAAATAGTGTATATATTTTAAGAGATTCAAAACAATGTTTGTTTTATAGAGAAAGTCAACTTTTGATAACTGATTATTGCTATGAAAGAACTGAAAATGGAACTAAAATTTATAAAGTACCCACAGTACACTAGACTCTATACTGTTTTTATTCATCACAGCATTCCTGTTAAAAGCTATTATTATTATTTTTAGTTCCATTTTTGGGATGAGAAAGCAAAGGCTTAGAAAGTTTGGGGGTTTTTCTCAAGAATGCACAACTAGTATGTGGTTATGAACCCACTCTGCTGATTTAAAACTGTTGTGTGCCCCAGAAAAGCCATGTTCTTTAATCCTCATTCAGTATTGCTGGGGGTGGGATCTTTTTGAGGAAGTTGTTTCCATGGAGATGTGACCTACCCAATTGTGGGCAGGGCCTTTTGATTAGGTGGTTTCCGTGGAGATGTGTCTCTACCCATTCAAGGTGGAGTTGCTTACTGGAGTCATTTAAGAGGGAATCAATTTGTAAAGAACCAACAGAGCCCACATAGCCAGAAAAATCTGGATATGAAGGAGAAAAAAAACTTCTGGGGAGCCTCATGAAACAAGAAGCTGGGAGACAAAGCTAGCAGACATTGCCATGTGCCTTCCCAGCTGACAGAGGTGCTCAGGTAGGCTCAGACTTTCTTGAGTAAAGGTAACCTCTTCTTGGCGCCTTATGTTGGACATTTTCACAGCCTTAGAACTGTAAACTTGCAACTTCATAAATTCCCTTTAGAAAAGCCATTCCATCTCTGGTATAGTGCATTCTGGCAGTATTTAACAAACTTAAACACCCACCCAGGCAGATTCTCAAGTCTCAGTTCTGTCTCCCATGTCACAAACTTAAAAATCCACTCCACTGGTATGTTCCTAGTTAAAACTGGAGAAAATGATAAAGTGCTTAAGAAACAAAACACTTTGGTTTGCTTAACATACTGTAAAAATCAAACACTAAGATTTTTTCCCACATTTCTTAGGTCTTTTAATATGCTCTCTTTGAAAGCCTCAGTCTTTGCAGAATTTGGGGTGGAGGGAGGCTGTGCTTTAGTTACATATAGCTACCTGCTAACTGAAAGGATCTCAGGAAATCTTCACAGGCTCCTCTGCTCTCTGTTTATCTGCTCATTCATTGACTGTTGATGGAGTGCCTCCTACCATGCCAGGTATTATGCTAAGAGGATACGAAAGCAAACGTGGCTTCTGCTCTAGTGGCGCTTAAAGCCTAAGAGGGAGACAGGCATCAAACAATCACACCAATAAGGTGAAAAATGGCAACTGAGATAAGCAAGAAATACATGGCACCATGAGATTGTCTGACAGGAGAATTTAACCTTGTCAAGAAGGTTGGAAAAGGCTTTGCTAAAAAAAAAACTGACATTTGAACCAAGGTTTGAGGAAGGAATAGATATTGACCAAATGAGGAAGGGAGAAAATAAAGTTAGCTGCATGGCAGCAGCACATGCCAAACTTCCTGTTAACTTCTTTCTTCCTGAAAAGGTATTATTTCCTCAAGAGTATTACCAAACACTTGAGTTCTGAGTTCTGAAAAAGACTTACTATAGAATTATAAATTAACCACATATAAATAAATATAAACAGAAAGTCTTCTTTTATACATAGCTTTCAAATTTTTACCATACCTTCACAGATACAATTAAGAAGCATTCCATAAATACATAAGGTGATTCTACCACATGCTTTATGATTATGGAGAAATCTGAAGAACAAGCTTTAGTCATGTGGAATTTACTAAAGGCCACACAATTTATTGCAATGTTCTAGAAATTGTGCTAGGCTCTAAAGATTTAAAGAGATTAATATAATGTCCCTGTGTCCTGAGAGTCCACAGTCAAACCAAACATCCCTAAGAACAGTGAGCTAAATGTAGCACAGAACAGAGGTTAAACTCTTTAGCTTGTTTAGGTGCTAAAAGAACATAGAGATGGGAGCAATCATATTTTTTCTTTATTCATTACTTCATTATTTGGCTTTACCTAAAGTCCCAATATATTAGGAACATATTAACTATCTTATCATATGAACAAATATACTATCAAGTAACTCTATCATTAACATGAGGATATGTTGTTAATGCTCTTTATTGTATAGATAGATAAATGTAAATGCAAATATGTTTAATTATGTGCTGTTACTGACTGAACAAAAAGATAGCAGAATCCCTTCAAATTTGAAATAAATGTTCTGGGTGAGAATTAACTTCTGGAAATCTCCCCTTTCTCTCTCTCTCTTTCTCTCTCTCTCTCTTTCTCTCTCTCTCTCTC
This sequence comes from Tamandua tetradactyla, assembly GCF_023851605.1. Taxonomy (NCBI): domain Eukaryota; kingdom Metazoa; phylum Chordata; class Mammalia; order Pilosa; family Myrmecophagidae; genus Tamandua; species Tamandua tetradactyla. The sequence continues at coordinate 133,565,438 of NC_135329.1, read as the reverse complement.
TTTGTCTCTCTCCCTCTCCCTCTCCCTCTCTTTCTCTTTTTTCCACAAGTATTTAATGGCAAAGAATCATCAGAGAAGACATTCGATGCAGTGAAACAGGAGATCAAAACTCAAGATTTGTTCTCTGGTTACCGATTATCTTTTGAGTTCTCATGAGGGAGTACCTCTCTAAGAGTCAGTGTCCAGAACAAGAAAACCTACAGGAGGTGTGACTTCTCAGAAGAGAATTAATGTTTACATTACTTCAAAATAATAAATGAATATAGAGACCATTTAATGCAAAACAGTAACAGATGGTTGTTATTAGAAAACAGTACAAAAATATTTTCTTACTTATTTTATTCTCTAGCCATTTACTATTTGTGTAGATTTGAGCTTTTCTCAAAACTAAAAGGTATGTGACACAGTTATTCCAATATAATATCTAGAAAATCTTCAGCATACAAAAAGGCCTTACTGCTTTTTCTTTCAAAATTCACACATACGTAACAAAAAACATGCACTCCTTGAGAATGTTATTTCTTGAATAGATTAGGAGAAGAAAACACTCAAGGCAATTTATTTAATAATTGATAGTGGAAACACAGTCTTAATGAAATTTCCATCTTCCTGAAACATTAGCTCTGCATTTATTACTTTTTATTATTTACTAATACTAATGTGTGTGGTTACCTGGCATATCCTACTGGAATTTCCTATTCACAATATGAAGTATCTGCTTTGAAAATTTTTTTCAAGCACTGATCTCTCCCCATTAATCTCAAATAAAACCTTGTAAGAAGTGGTAAAGAGAAAATTCTCACAACAGAAGCAAGTTTTTTTGCTCAGTGTATTTTAACTTAAATGAGTATTTGTTTCTCAATTTTAGAAACTGAAATTATTAATATTGATATTGTTTTCTTGAAACAGTTATTCTTGCAAGTGTTCCTTGGAGTTGTTTAAATTCTGAAAGAATACCTTGAACGCAGCTACATGTACACCTTCATCGGATAAAATTTACAAAATAAGTGATCAGAGAAGTAGAACATTTAGAAAGGTTGCCCAAATATTAAGGCCACACCTGCTCTAGCACCTTTTATTTTACACATCTGAAGACACTGAGGCCTGGAAAGAAATTAACTTACGTTACCTAATGTCCTAAAAAACCATTAAATCAGAAAATTAAAAATTAATAGTGTTCTTAGCATCCCATAGTCCCAGTGTAGAAGGAGTCTGCAATCATGGGCAAGTGGCAGCCAGCATTTGCTGGAATTCTGCCAATGACAGGATGCTTCCCACTGTTAGAAAACTGTCCATTCCATTTCTGAGCAGCTCAGTTTGTAACTTTCATTTACGAGAAATAAACAGCTCTGTGATTAATTCTTTCATGTCCCTTCAGGAATTTTCTCCCCTGCCCATTCTTAATACTTTCACCCATTCCTCTGACAAACTTGTCTTCAAATTTTTAACATTCTATTTCCCTTTTCTTTGAGGGTTCTATCAATTTCCCTCCTAAAACATGATGCGAAGAAAGGAAGACCATAATATAATAATCTGAATATGATCTCATTGGTCACTACAAAACCCAGAGGTGTTTTGACCAATTTTAGTATGGTCACTAAAATTTGAAAGAAAAAACCTGGTTGAATTATCTTATTTTAGTTGTTATCTTACTTCTAACATTTCTTTTAAAACTGATATGAAATAGATATTGAAAGAATAATTATCAATGATAATATCCTCATAAGCACATTCTGTAAAATTCCTCTATTACATTTTTCCTGAGGATTTGAGACATTTGCAATAATTTAGAAAGGATACATTTAGAGAAAGTAATCAATTAGCTACTTTAAGGATTGAAGTACTTTAATATAATTGAAAACATACTACAGTAATCTCCAACATAGCAATTATGAAATTTCCTCAGTCCAGTAAAAGAGAGTCTTTGTAAGGGCCAGACTAGTGGAAATCTCTTCCTAATAAGTAGTTTAGATATTAGCTGGAGGCATCTCCAAGGCTGTTAGGCAATCATTAACATTATGTGAAACCACTGCTGCTGCAAGGAAACCATATATTTCTAAAGAAGATGTCCAAATTTTTTAGCCACTTATTTTGGAACTACTCTCTCCTCATCAGGAATTTTCTTGTTTAATTCTCCTAGGTAAAATGAACTGAGTGCTTACTTCTTGTCAGGCACCATGTTAAATCCTTCATATGGATTATGTCTTCCATAGTATCTTTGAGTTAGATACTATTATTACACCCATTTAAAAGGTGAGAAAAATAATGTTTGTAGGCAATAATTTTCCCAAGATCACACTTATAGTTAGTGATGAAGACAAGACTTGAAGTAGGTATGCCTGACTCTCAAACAAGCTCTCAATTACTTTGCCTGCCATTCATGCAGTTATCCAGCCATCCCTTACTTAATGAACCAAAATAAGCATTCCCTAGTATTGGCAAGACTCAGAGAGGTTGATGTAGCTACTAAGTGCTGGGTCTCAAATAACACACAAGAACAGAATAAAATGCAAATTTTAGAATTTTTAATTGCTTTCTTTCTGCATGTTTATTTTTCCCAAAAAAAATTTTTTTTAAGAAAACTGAGGCTTTGGAAAGGAACACCGTGTGAAATTTTATGCCCAGGTTACTGTCACGTGCTCAATGTCAAACATACCTCAGTTTGCAAATAGGTGTGGCAAGAGGTTCATTCAAAATTCATTAATTCATTCTTTACATTCTTTCATTCATTTAAAAAATACTTATTAGAAACCTTCTTTATGAAATGATATGGTCAGGGTAAAAAAATAATTAATATATAATAGCTGCCAATGAGAACCTGAAAATCAAAGCAAGGAAGAGCCTATCAAATGATACTCTAGTAATACTGTTGCAACAAGTCTTAATAGTAATTAAAATATTAAAATAGTTTCTTCATCTACCTTTGTATTTGAAACTCATATGGGGCATTTCAAGTCAGTGAACGAATATTGGCCCTCTTGATGTGAATTTCATTTCTGAATTTCTCTTGTTTATATTCTCTGGATTTTTGCTTTGAGTGTATCTCCTATAATCAGCTCTATAGAGAGTAGATGTCTCAGACAGGAGGCCAAGTAAAACCTCTCTTTCATTACAGCATTTCATGTATTTATTGGATGTAGTTAACTCTTGTCCCAATATCTCTTAGTTGGAACATTATTTTCTATATTACGGCTTTCATGCTAATTACAATTAGTTGCTTATTTACATCCAGTACTTCTATTTGACGAGTGCTAAGGTGTTTCACTGTTCTCATACTCGACCATTCTACTCCTTTTTCAGTGTTCTCTGTCCGTCTTCACCTCCCTATCATATAATTTCAATGTCATTGACAGTTTGGTCTCCTAATGTTATGTTAGTGTATCTTCTATGGTTTTTTTTGGAGTTTCATCAAATGGTTCAGCTATTTTTGTGCTTAAAACTTTTAAATTTGTGATTTGTGTATGCTCAAAACCATTTAAAGACATTAATTAAATAAACACTAAGGAATGCAGATGTCTTATAAACAATTTTATATAATTTATTGAATCCAAAATATGCAGTCCATATTAATAATATGTAAATTAGGCCTAATTTTAGCAACACTGAGTAAATAAATGTCAGATATGCTTAGTAACTTTAAAAATTCTTACTCCTCTCCTGTCACCTGCCCAGATTACTGTTTCTAAGTTAATAGTCATGCTATTCAAAGGATCCCTGTATATTTATGTATTTATTGACAAGAATGACGTGAAAATCATATCGAACCAAAGCCTGAGAAAAACCTATCCAAGCATTTTATAGAGAAAGAAAAGCAATGTGAATTAAACACTTAATAGAGTTGTAAGCCATCTAATGAAGAAACTTAAAAGAAGATCCTTTTTTTCCACCTGGAAAAATTTAGATGGTCTTCATGGAGAAGGTGGTATTTGAATTGATTTAAAGTTAAGATTGGAAAACTCTTCCTGTAAAAAGTGAGAGAGTAATAATTTTAGGCTCTGTGGGTCAAGAGGCAAAATCAAAGATGCTATGTAGGTACTTGTATGAACATTTAAAATGTAACTATTTGAAAACATAAAACCATTCTTAGCTTTGGGTCAGGACAGAAACAGGTGGAGGGCCTTATTTGGCTGTAAACCAGTTTGCCATCCCTTGCCATGAAGGATGACTGAGAATGTGAGAAAAAAATGGAGTGAAGAATGTTCAGGGCTGAAGACAAAGCATAAGCAAAAGCATAGGAATGTGTTCATGGAATGTGAGCCAGCATGGGAGGAAGTTGCTAGAAATAAAGCTGGAAATGTATTGGAGGCTCGATCATGGAAGGCTGAGCATAATGTGGTAAAGTTTAGTTAATGGGGAAGCACTGAAGCTTTACAGCAGCTGATTGACTGGTAGCCTTTATTGAACATTTAGAGTGGTACAATATTGCATTATCTCGAATTTGACACTAGATCCTGTATTTTAACCATGATGATTTACTGTTCATTATAATATGATTGATTGGGTAATTGTTTATTTAGTGGCGACTACAGGTTAACTGGGATTGCCAAAGAGTTTAAAGTCTAATGGACCAAAACCATGAAAAAGGATATAATTATGAAGACACACAAATTCAGAGGTGACCTGTTGTTTTAAAAATAAAATCATCAAACATATTGTGAAAGTTTCACATGTAATAGGAATAAGCAACCTTTTACTGTTGGGTTACATGTAACTATCGCTCCAAAAGAACACATACACACATACACACACACATACACACACACACACACACACTTTTCAGAGTCCTGTTGCGGGGAGAGTTTAGGAGACCAGAACAATGCAGAGGAACTGGAATTCTCTCAGTAGCTTGGATGAGGAGTGACTAAATGAACTCACTTGTCCCTCTGGCCCATCAATAGGTTCCCATCAGAAGGTTCTCCCTTCTCTTCACATGGGGCCAACAGCCTCCTGACAGTGGGAAGCTACCGTTGAATCCCCACTGAAAAAGCCATATGTATTGTCAATAAATACATAAAGTTTTCTGTTACTATGTAACAAATCACCACAAACTTAGCAGGTTAAAATAACACCTATTTATTATCTCACAGTTCTGCAGGTCAAAAGTCTGGGTGGGCTCAGCTGGGTTCTCTGGTCAGTGTCTCACAAGGCAGAAATCAAGATGTCAGCTGGTCTGGGATGGTACCTGAAGACACTGGGGAAGGATCCTCTTCCAAGCTCATCCAGGTTGTTGACTGAACACATCCCCTTGCGGTTGTAGGTCTGATGTCCCTGTTTCTTTGGTGGCTGTCATCAGGAGGCTGCTCTTCACAGAGAATGTTCATATTCCTTCTCACATGGCCTTCTCCATCTTCAAACCAGCAACAATACTTCAAGTCCTTCCCATACTTCAAATCACTCTACTTTCCTCTTCTCCCTCCAGTTGGAGGAATCACTCTGTGTTTATGGTTCATGAAATTAGATCAAACTCAGCTGGACAAACTCCCTAATCTTTAGCTCTCCTCTGCCATAAAACATAATAAAATCATGGGCATGATATCTCATTAATTCCAGGATTTGGAGACATCTTTGGGAGTAGGGGGTAGTGGTAGTTGTTTTACCAACACCATAGAATGAAGAATAGAAAAAGCAAAGCAGTAAAGAAGAGATAAAAAGAAGGAAGAGAGGACCCCAAATGTCATAGATTACTTGTTGGGGCTCTCGGTGTTAGGGCATAATATGCAAGCTAATTAATCTTTCTCTGTAATAGTGAAATGGATCATAAAAAGTGGAGGCAATCACATTGAGTTTTAGTAAAACCCTTTACTCTCTCTTATACAGAAATTCTCACTGACCATCTATAAAGATAAAATATAGATAAGTGGATTTGCAAAGAGAGAGGGCTTATGGAACTTTTCTCTTGTTTTCCTGGCTTGAAACTTTAAAATGTGGCATGCTTTGCTGCAAGCATTGAGTTGACAAAATTAGTCCATATACACTTCAATCACACTGATTGCACATGCTTTTATTAAGCCCCTAGAGGTTTCATGATGTTTGGAAACTGCTCATTTTTGCCTTTCTACAATTAGATGAGCAAATAACTGTCACTGGCTTATCAACCTGAGATGAAACATATATATCGAGAAATGACTCATGTGGGTTGAGAGATGTGTCATACAAGAAGTTAAAATTATTTCCCTGGGCATCAATGTAAAAACTGTCAAAAGAAAATGTACCTTCTCTAGGTATTACCAAAAATTCTCAGTGTAACCTCATTTGGGAGAGAAGATAGAGAGCTTGAAGCAGTGGCATAAATTGGAACATTCTACTCATGTTCGATACTTACTGGAAGCTTACAAATTGACTAAGTCTCTTTAGCAAGAGAAGTCATTCTCTAAGAAACTGAGACACATGCATGACCTGCAGCCTCAGGAAATTTAGATAGTTCCCTAAGATTGCACAAACCTTAAAAGAACAATGTCCTTTTTGGATAATAGTAATAAATAGAGATGATAGAATTCAGCACATACTCATTAAATTTGCAGGCAGCCTCAGCCTCAGAGAATTTTAGCTTTCTTTCATGATGAAACTAAAAGAGGAAAATATGGATTATAGAAATGTGCTTCAGTAAATATGAACTCTAACCTGACAGAGGCAATGCAAAATAATACCACAGGGTTTGTTTGTTGTTGCTTTTTATAAGTCTTTGCAAATATAGGTTGAATTTGCTCAAACAGAAGAGGAAAAGTTTTCCTAACTGTAGAGCATCATGAGTTAAATATAAGTAAGCAAAGTAGTAATGATTTTTTAGAAATTAAAGAAATAAAAAACTACTGACTAAGTTGTATTTTTGGTATTGCTATTTTCTATGTTCAAGTAACCCTATTAAAATAGACATCCTCTACACTCAGCAGTATGCTAGCCTTTTAAGGCAATGCATGGAGTGTAGACTTCTTTTTCTATAAGAATATTTAAAGGTTTTGGAGAAGAAAAGTTAAAATAATTAGAGAAGAAAGAGAACATCTAAGGAAAGCAATTAGTGTCATTTTGTTTGGAAAACCCCAAACAAAGAAGTTCCTTCCTTCTAAGCATATGACATGTTAGTACAAAATGAGCTTACTCTGAATTATAGCTTATAACGTTGCTTAAATATAACTAAGCAATTACTAAAAGAAATGCTTATTATCTTTTATTATAGGATATTGATGGATCAAATCCTATATTTAAGCTTTGAATCAACCCTAATATTGGCCAGATTTCAAACCACTGAGACACCTTTTGGTCTTATTCTGGACAAGATAGCTTAAGTTCACCATTTTGATTAGAAAAAAATTCTAGATATACTTCTAGCAAAGAAATTTTCTTTCTGATAAAAATGAATAGATCTCATATTCAAAGCAATAGAGTATTTTAGGATCATTAGTCACACTTAACTGCCTTATTTATGTGGACAACATTACTGAAATGTGTGTGCGTGTGTGTGTGTGTATTTTAACTTACTAAGAGGACATACCACCACCGAATTCCTCTCATTTAAATGACTTCTTTCTTGCTAAGCTTTCATTTTAGAACAAGAGGCTGATTGTTGACACTGAGTCATTGTAAATAGCATGATGCCAGATGTGGTACAGTCATTTTCTCAGACCTGTTTTTCCTGAAGATATCCGAAACGGGCTTCCTTGAACAGCGGGACATCTAGTCAATATCCGTGGGGAGAGGGCAAAACGGATAGGAAAAGAATGTACAGTAGAAAAAAGACAGTGGGTAGAAAAAAAGCAGTATGGTGGTGACTCGAAACATATAAGCTAAGGACCCACAATATCTGCCCACTCCAGAGCTAGTTACAACATTGCACTATCATGTCCCCCTCATCCCCTGGGACTCAGAGCCATCACCTTTAAAGGTTCAGAGAAATCTTATCTAGTAGTAAATCAATCTGTTTCACTAAGCATTTCTCTTTAATTAAATCCATTTCCTTGTTTTCCATGATATAAATGCAATTTCAGTTGTTGTAAAATTTCACTTATACTTTCCCTGAAGTTTACATCTTAATTTACTGTGTAATTAGGGTGAAAATGACATTCTGAAGAGGTTTTTGCAAATGGGAACTGATAAATTGCTCAACCTGGTATCTGAAACAAATCAATAGTCTGAGTAATCATTAAGCAAGGACATTTTGAACCAGCCAGCTGCCCTGATTGATAAATAACTTTGGAAGGTGAACTGGCTTAGCATTATTTGATAAAAATCACCATAAAAACACTGAAGGGCAGCTCTTGGAGTCATTAAAATATTTCAAAGGAAGAAATCCCATTAACTCAGGGGTTTCTTTAAATAATGGCTTAGTCTGTGTACAGTTTCAAATTTTAATTGCATAAATATTTCTATTCTCTCTCCATTACACTCTATAAAGTATTTTTAAAATTCTCAAACCATAAGCACTCTTTCATCTTACACTTCCCCAAATGCTCATAATTTGACTGGTATGCTTTGCCTTGTTTAACTGTTTCAGCATGACAATAAACACATATTCAAATCTCTGGTATGTTACTTAGTGTTTTTCTAGTTACTTGGTGCTACCTCCAACCTCCCAGTTATTCACACTTCATTCTATAAGAACAGCAAGAAAGCTGCCTGCTGTTGTGGATTTTCAACTAGGCAAGTGACTGCAATGGCAGTCCTAAAACACATCTATGGCTTCCAGCAGACATGTACAGATGTTTCTGCTGCCAGGTTCTCTCTTACTTCTAAGAGTACCAAAGTGTGTTACAGATCCTGCATGAATCATTCAAATATTGACAATAAGATGCCTCTTCAAAAGCCTTCAGTGTGTGCTATGTCTTTCCCTTGAAAAGCTCTGCAAATAGCTAAATTGAGAATCATTCAGTTAATTACATAATTTTAAAATGTGTGCTGGGAGCCCACTAAACATAAGGCATTAGAATAGAGTGACAGAGGCTATGCAGAAATGTTTCATATCCAAGCGTTAACCTCAACGGTCTTCCAGTCAATTTGTAGAACAAAAAAATGTGCAAATTAAGATTAAATAACAAAAATTCAAGTGAGAGGACAATAATACAGAAGGTGTTATGTTCTAGCCCAGTGCCTTGCATAGAGGGGATAATCAATACATATGTGTTGCTATGATAAATGTACTAGCTGAATCGTGCATACAAATGAGTGCCTAAGATCCACTCAGGAGCCATCACTGTGGAGTATTCAGGAAGCTGGCATGGAATTGTTGTGGTGAGGATGGGTAGGGCTTGAGATAGTAGATTTAGTAGATAGTAGACAGACAAGATCACTGCCCTTATTTATTAAGAAAATAAAGAGAAATGGCAAGGGCTTCACTGAATCTGAAATGGTTTAAAAAAAAAAAAAGATGCTTAAAGTTTTTCAATAATTAAACTTATCTAGATACCCCAGACTCTCTGATTTTTTCTGTCATTTTTTAAAAGTTTTTATTCCAAGTTAATTGTAGATTTAATGCAGTTGTGAGAAAAAAAAATACAGAGATAGTTATGTACCTTCTATCCAACTTTCCCTGTTGGTAACATCTTGCAAAACTATAATAAAACAGCACAACCAGGATATTGTCATTGTTCTAGTTTGCTAGCTGCCAGAATGCAACACACCAGAGATGGATTAGCTTTTAATAAAAGGGGATTTATTTTGTTAGTTCTTCAGAGGAAAGGCGGCTAACTTCCCACTGAGGCTCTTTCTTACATGGAAGGCACAGGATGGTCTCTGCTGGTCTTCTCTCCAGGCCCCTGGGTTCCAACAACTCTCCCCGGGGTGACTTCTTTCTCCATCTCCAAAGGCCTGGGCTAAGCAGCTCGGCATTCCTCATCTCAGCACTCGCAGCTCAGTCCAGGCCTTTGGAGATGCAGAAAGAAGTCACCCCAGGGAAAGTTGTTGGAACCCAGGGGCCTGGAGAGAAGACCAGCAGAGACCATCCTGTGCCTTCCACGTAAGAAAGAACCTCAGTGGAAAGTTGGCTGCCTTTCCTCTGAAGAACTAACAAAATAAATCCCCTTTTATTAAAAGCCAATCTGTCTCTGGTGTGTTGCATTCTGGCAGCTAGCAAGCTAGAATGGTCATTGATATAGTTAATATACAGAACATTTTTATCACCGCAAGGATCCCTCCTGCTGTCCCTTTATAGCCACAGCTGTCCACTCCCTCCTTAATCACTGGCAACCTATAATCTCTTCTCCATTTCTATAAATTTGTCATTTCAAGAATGTTATATAAATGGAATCATACGTTTCCTCTCCTTTTTTGGATGTGTTTTGTTAACTCAGCATAATCCCCTGGAGATCCATCCAGGTTATTACATGTATCAGTAGTTTTTTCCCTTTTATTGCTGCATAGTATTCCATAATATTATACAGTTTGTTTAACTTTTCACCCATTGAAAGACATCTGTGTTATTTCTGGCTTTCAGTTATTATGAATAAAGCTACTATAAATATTCATGTACAGGTTTTTGTGTGAACATAAATTTTCATTTCTCTGGGATAAATGCCTAGGAGTGCAATTGCTGTTGTATAATAGTTGCATGTTTAGTTTTTTAAGACTGCCAAGCTGTTCTCCAGAGTGACTGTACTGATTTGCACTCACATCGGCAGCGTATGAGTGATCCACTTTCTTGGCATCCTTACCTGCACTTAGTGTTGTCAGGGTTTCTTATATTAACCATCTAGAAGGATGTGTAGTGATGTCTCCTCATGGTTTTAATTCGCATTTCCCTAATGCCCAATCAGGTTGAACATCTTTTCGTGTGATTATTGGCTATCTGTATATCCTGTTCAGTGAAATGTTCAGGTCTTTTGTCCAGTTTCTAATTGGATAATTTGCTTTTTTTTACACTGAGTTTTAAGAGTTCTTTATATTTTTAGATAATAATCTTTTGTCAGATCTGTGGTTTACAAATGTTTCCTCTCACTCTGTGGTTTGTCTTTTTATGCTCTTAGCATGGTTATTTGCAGAGCAAAAGTTTTAAATTTTGAAAAAGCACAAATTATCAATTTTTCCTTTTATGGAAAGTGCTTCTAGTGTCAAGTCTAAGAATTCTTTGTCTATCTCCAGATCTTGAATATTTTCATCTACATTTTTTCTCCAAATGTTTTCTGGATTTACCTTTAACGTTTATGTCTGTGATCCATTTTGAGTTAATTTATTATTATCTGTGAAAGTTGGGTTGATGTTTATTTATTTATTTATTCATTTATTTATATTGCCTATGGATGGGAAATTCATTTCCTCCATTTATTGAAAGGGTTATCTTTCCTTCATTGAATTTATTTTGCATCTTTGTCAAAAATTAGTGGGCCTATTTGTGTGAATCATTTCTGGGTTCTCCTGTTCCATTGATCTGTATGTCTGTCCCTCCACAAATACCACACAACTTTGGTGACTGTAGCTGTATGATAAGTCTTGAAATCAGGCAGACTAATCCTGCCCACTATATTCTTCTTTCTAAAAATTGTTTTAGCTACTCTACTTCCCTTATCTTTCTGTACAACTTTTAGAACATTCTTATCTATATTTACAAAAATATCCTACATGGTTTTTGGTAGGGATTGTATTAAAACTGTACGATAAGCTTGGGGAGAATTTACATCTTTATTATTGAGACCTTTAATCATGAATATACTGAATCTCTCCATTTATTTAAATCTTCTTTGATTTCCTTCATCAGCATAGCATAGTTTTCAGAATGCAGGTACTATATGTGTTTGTTACATTTACTTCTAAATATTTCACTTGTGAACAATTGGAAATGACACTATATTTTTAATTTTGTCATCCACATATTTATTGCTACTATATAGAAATATAATTGATTTTTTGTATTTTTATTTTGTATTCTGTGACCTTACTGAATTCATTTATTAGTCTAGGAGGATTTGGTGGATTCCCTGGAATTGTCAATGTAGACAATCATGTCATCTACAAATAGGGACAGTTTTATTTCTTCTTTTCCAACTGTTTCAGTTTGCTAGAGCTGCCAGAATGCAATATACCAGAAATGGGTTGACTTTTGCAATGAGGTTTTATTAGATTACAAATTTACAGTTCTAAGGTCATGAAAATGTCCACATTAAGGCCTCAAGAGGAAGATACCTTCTCTAAGGAAAGGCTGCTGGGGCTCTTCCGTCACATGGGAAGGCAAATGCTGCATCTGCTGGTCCTTCTCTCCTCACTTTTGGTTTCAAAGGCTGTCTCCAAATATCTCTGGGAATTTCTCTGTGTTTGTCTGGGGCAAACTCTGGATTTCTTCTCTTAGCTTCTCTGAGAACCTTAAGTTTCATCTCTCTTTTATCCTCTCATAAAGGAGTCCAGCAAGGGGATTAAGACCCACCTTAAATGGACTGGGTCAAATCTCCATGGAAACAACCTCATCAAAAGGTCCCCCCAACAATAGATCTGCCCCCACAGGGATGGATTAAGAGAACATGACCTTTTATGGGGTACGTAACAGCTTCAAATCAGCACACAAACTGAGACACCTGTTTCCTTTTTTTGCTTTAATTCCTTGTCTAGAACTTCCAGCACTATTGAATAAGAGTTGTGAGAGTAAATGTCCTTGTCTTTTTCCCAATTTTAGGGAGAAAGCATTTGGTCTTTCAGATTCAGTGATATTTAAATTTAGCATTTTGGTTAAGTATTATGTTATCTTTTATGGTTTTTGTTTTTCATGATAAGTGGAGAAAAGACTGTTCTTCAAGAACTTATAATGTGGTGCTTACATACATTGGTTTTGGAATTGGTCAGAAATAGGTGTGATTTCGTGCTCTGTCTCCAAGCAATGTTACCTTGGGCAAGTTTCTTAAGCACTCTAAGTCTCAGTTTCCTCATCTGCAAAACGGCACAATTCATTCGTTCATTAAGTAAACATGTACTGAGTACCTACTATGGACCAGGCACAGTTTTAAACAAAGAGGTTACTGCAGTGAACTAAGTAGACAAAAAAAAAAAAAATACCTTTAGGGAGCTTACATTGTGATTGAAGGAGACAGACACTTGATAAATATATAAACACATTGTATTGCATATTAGAATGTGAAAAATGCTATGAAAAATGAAGCAGATGATGAAGACAGGACATGCTGGAGCAAGGATTGAGAGTAGTTGCAATTTTAAAAGGGGGACATAGACGACCTCATTGAAAAGGGACATTCAGTGAAGGCTAGTACTTAAAAAGACTTGATAATAAAAATACCTATGCATCTTACAGAGTTGCAAGAGTTGAATAATTTAATACTTGCAGAATGCTTAGCACAGCACCCATCACATGGTATGAATTTAAATTCTAGTTCTTATCGCTATTATTAGAAACAATGATTATCTAAGAAAAATTCTTCTATATGAATCTGTTTTGAACAGTGGATTTCAGGGGAAGTGTGGGGAGATTTTGCCCCACTCCCAGAAGACATGTAGCAATGTCTGGAAATACTTTTGGTTGTCACAACTGAGGGATTACTACTGGCATACAGTAGGTAGAAGTCAGGGCTGCTAAACATCCTATGATGCACAGGATAACCTGACATAACGAAGAATTATTGAGCCCCAAGTGTCAGTAGTGCCAAGGTTGAGAAGCCTGGATATAGATGTGTAATAGAAGTCTTTGTATGAATGTGCTAAAAAAAGATCTCAATTTATCAATGAATTTTTATCCCCCTTTCAGCCCTTGGCTTAAACTCACCTTCTGCAAGGGCCGTTCTTCAAATGGCCTCTACAAATTCAGAGCCTCCACAAATTCTTAGCCTGGCATCTCTTCAATAATATGTTAATTTATCCTCATAGAGTTGAACTGGGTCCCCAGCCAGATAGGGAATGCTTGAAAGCAGACTGTGTTACTCTGGGTAATCTACTCTGCATGTGGATTGCCATCGAATATGTTTAATAGCCGTTCTTTTGACTTTGTTTTCTTGTTCTTGAACTTCACTTACTTTTATCATTCATGTTTTTCTTTATACCTATTTCAGCAGCTCCTCAGAATGAATGATGTGACGTGTCTATCAATAAAGTTCAATAACAATGCTAGAAAAAGGCTCCTCTGGCTTCAAACTCCAGAAGCTTCTTCACTATATGCTCGTCATCAATATTTTCAGTTCAAACTACCCCAAACAGCAATCTATCTAAGATGACCTCACCTTGGTATTCAAATTAATATTAGTAGAAAAATTTTGAGAGACGGTTGAATACAAATCTTTTCCCAAGGGTTCAATTCAGAATCAGCATCTCAGTTTAGGAACCGCTAGTGACTGCTTTGGCCTCCTACGATGTTTGTCACTAAACACAGCACTTTTACAGCTTAAGTCCCTGGGCTTTGAACTTGGAGTTAGAAAAGTTCAGGAGCTTCCTCCAAATCATTTTGGAACTAATACTTCAATAGCAAAAATAAACTAGCCAAGAACTTTATCTTCAAGTATCATACAAAAGCTAGAGTATGCGTCTTTTTAAATAAGTTTTGAAAAATATGTACCTTTCAAATGCTTTCCACAGCCCTGCCATTGAGTCTGAATTTCCCTCCAAGATGGTAACTCTTTGAGGTAAAACATTATGTTTCTCACATGAGTCTATCAAAATATAATGCAAATATGAGCACTAGTGAATTATCAACACAATAGAGCTTTCCATCAACTCACATGTTCACTTCATATTAATGTTTGGGCCCAAGGGGACAATAAATTACAACTATTTCTTTCCCTCCAAGATCTGATAGAAATTAAAACATTTGCTTTCTAACTACTCAAGGTTTAGATATTTGAGTTACCTAAAACTATCTGGTATGTTTCTGACACTAAAGCAAGACCATCCAAGGGATGCTCTGCCCAGCAGAAACTTACCTGACAAGATACAACCCACCCCACAATCCTGTTCAAGAAGATGTAAAGGCAGACACAGGACAGATTAGGTGGGGGGAAGAGAGGACAGACACATGGGAAGTCTTCACATGGGAACTGAGGTTGCAGATCCCCTCACCATTAACATGGAAAATGGCATAATCAACTGTCAGAAACCAGAATAGGCAGCCTCAAGGAGTGCATTTTGATGGAGGCAAATTGATAGAGGATTTTGAGTAATAAAGAGAAAGAAACCTAATCTTAAATCCTTCTATGAAGGGATCTAAGGAATGCCCTGAGAAGGGGCCCATTCTGTACGATTCTACAGTTAATAAGAAGTGGGAGGCAGCCACGGGCCTTGGATTAGACTGGGGTACAGACTGGGGAAAGGTAAAGGATTGAGAGTTAAACTATCATTTGCATAGAAAAGCTGTTACTCCAGAGTATGCATGTGCATACTGACTCTGCAAAGCACAGGGCATCTTGGGTCCTTGAAGGAAATAGAATGAGCAGCTTTGCTTCTTGCCCTCTAGTAATTTACAGTCAAGTCCAGGGAGATTGCATGCCTCCATTCATGTTAAAAAACAAAACAAAACAAACAAAAGCACTAAGCTAAAAACTAACCAACTGTGACCAGTTTAATTTAAAAATGCACTGTTTGAAGTAACATATGTAATAAATAATGACTGTGTTATGTCACTGAACTTTCATATTTAATCTTTTGTTTGACATTAAAATATTGGAGCTTCGACTCACAGAGGCCTAGATAAAAAACTTTTATCTAGAGGGTAAGGAAAAGAGAACATGAGAAACCAACAGAAGCTGATTTTGCTGGATTGGTAAATGCAATCAATGAAAGTCCAGCAAGTAGCCATAAAGCAGCAATCAACACAACACTGGCTCTTAGGTTGACAGCACTTGGCAAGAGCTCCAACAAATGTCTCATAGACAGATGGAATGATCCAGGTAAAACGTGGATGACATTCGTTGACAACTCTTTCCTCAGAGGAAGATGAATGCTTTCGATACATTTAATAATTTCTTCCTCTCCATTCCTATCTTTGGCTGAGATTCTGATTTACCTCTTATGTGATAGTGCTAATTTTAAGCTATCTTCATGAAATAACGCTGCCCTGTATAATGTTCTTGGTGCCAAACAGAAAAAATGTGCTAACTAAATGCTACACAACAATTTGGAAAAGAGACATTTCCTGCTTGGGTTATAAAATACCCGAGACCGAAGTAGGTGCAGAAAGGAAGCACTAATGAAATGAAGGCAGCTTTTTCAAGAAAGGCTGAGTGTGTTTGTGTTGTGGATAAAGAGAGAACCCACATGAAGGTATATTTGATAGCTTTCTTTGACAGCAAGATGTTTCCCAAAACCCCTCTGGCTTGTGGATGAAATCTCACAGGGTAGTTGGGCTTTCTTGGGTGTGAGAACAATGGGGCTTTCCAAGCAGCTTCTCATAAGTGAGAAATGTCAAATGCTGAATAGTAAAGAGCTGGACTGTTCTGCTGATAATTTTATCAGTGGCCACTTTGTGCGAGATGAAATTGGGAAAATTCTTGGTCAAGATTTCTTATTTTTCATTAGATAGCAAAGACAAAGAAGACACAAATAGATTACTCTAGACAGTGATTATCTAAAAAGAATTAGCAGAAATTATGATTCAGATTTGGGCTGCCAAGGCAGCAATTCTGGGCCTGTGTGGGTGTGTGTGTGTGAAATCAGCAATAAAATTTGCAAAACTTCAAGGCCAAAAATCAGGACCAAACTCATAGACTCTTGGAACAATAGATAATTCAGAGAACCCTACACCAATCTTGAATAGGCTATGAATATACATCTCTGCAGGGAAAGAAACCAGAGAAAGTACAGTAATCTCTTGGGGACCTATTATTATTATTCCTTTTATTATCATTATTATCGTTATTCCCCAAATGGAAATTCCTTTGCCTTTCACTCCCACTGGATTTTGAGAAACTTAAGGAAAGAGGCTGCGCCTTGCACCTCTTTATATCTCAATGCCTAGCCCATATCCTAGCATGTAGTTAGTACACACTATTTGCTGAGGAAGTGATATTGGAAAGCAATTCCAGAATATGACCTCTGGGCTAGATGTGCTGCATAATCACTATTTAATAAAACTTTCTGTGGTAACGGAAATGTTCTGTGCTGTCTGATATAGTAGCCACTACCCAAACATAGCTTTTAAGCACCTGAAATGTGGTTAGTTAGCAACTGAGGAAATGCATTTTTAATATTATTTACTTTTAATTAATTTAAAAGCAAAGTTAAGTTGCCAGATGTTGTACAGTGCTGTACCACATTTTGCAAAAGAGGAGAAGGAATAAAGATGTCAGTTTTCTAACCTATTTTAATACCACTTAACTCTTATCTATCCTCATTTATCCCCCCCATGCAATTTATCATCTTTCATCAAGTAAGAAATCCAAATGAAAAAATAGTCTCATATGCCAGGTTAGTAAAGAGTGACCAGTCTTTTCCTTGTTGACTTTCAAGGACCAAACATCACATACCATCTTAGAATCACTGAGTCTGTGTCTAGAGCAGGGCATGATGGAAGAATCCTAAGCACTCAGGCCTCTTTAAATCCTGGATGTGTAAAGTTCTTGCAGCCTACCCTAGGATACTTCCTTTAAGCCTTTGGGGTCCCCGTCCTCTCATCAGTGAAATAGGGATTAGAATACCCAGCTAATAGGTTGTTGGGAGGTTTAACAACTAATCTCAATCCCTATAGAGACATAAGAGGTGGTAAATGGTAGCCTTTATAGTGTTGTTAAATGTAAGATGATGTGCTAGGTGCTGTGAGGATATTGTCAGATATAATATAGTCTTTGACTTTTAGGAGGGATTTCCTAGAAACTTTTACTTATTCTACAAAAGTACCAACATTTTTTTTGTCCTTGTTAATGTGCCATAATCCTATATAATCCTCCTGATATAAAGATTGCAGCTCTTCTACAGGCTCTGTATGCCTTTGAGGAAGGAATTCTTATCTTAACTTTATCTGCATATTCCTAGCACAGAGTCTGGAACTGAAACAGTGTTTAAGAAATGATTACTGAATTCGAATGATACAAAAATACAGTCTTCAATGCTGCTGCTAACGAAATGCAAACAATACCCTTATAACACACAGCAACCAACAATAGCTACACATAAAAGATATGACAGGAACAAAAGACATCTCATGAACTGTAGTAACATCCCCCCCATACACACAAGGTAAACAAATAATATAAGGAAATTATTCAATGATAAACATGAAGGGTCTATAGGAAGAAAATTATCGAACATATAAAGAAGACTTGAATTAATGGAAAGCTATACCTTGTTCCTAGATAGAAAGATTAAGTAACATAGAGAAGCATAATCCTCTTCAAAATCTGTGGCTTGTGGGAAGTTTCTAGGAAATGTTTGATAAGTAAGAAAAATGAGTTTACTCTATCAAGTAGTAAAATAAACTATAGAGGTGTAATAAGTAAATCAATGTAATATAGTTACAAGAACAGACATTATAAGTGGAATAAAATAGATGAACTCAAACAGCATCCAGTAAAAATAGGAATTTAAGTACAAAAATGGTTAGACACTTAAAAAAATAGTTTAGCATCTTACCTCACACTATGCATCAAAAGTCAATTCCAGTTGGATTAGGAGTTACATGAAAGAACACCAAGAAACTAGAAGAAAATGTGCTTTTGGTATATGGGGGCATACAAAGCATTGAAGAAAGTAAATCACATAGATAACAATTAATAGTTTTATCTCTATAGAATAAACTTTTTACCATCAATAAACATAAAAAATGAATTATAAATCATAAACTGCAAAAAGATTCATAAACACAACCAAAAAGGAGTTCATAGAGCACTATAGTTAGGAAAATTTCAATTAAAGACTTTAGATCCTGGCTGGAGCACTGTATCTCTGCAACTTAAGCTGCTTATTTAACTCGCAGTTTTCTTATCTTTAAAATGAAAATTTGAACTAATATATGCCTCATCGGGTTAATATGACAATTAAATTGGAACATGTATAAAACACTCAGTTCCTTACCTAGAACAGTAAAATATTCGATAAATGGTAGCTTAAAAATAAGGGGTTAGTATCCTTGCTATATAGTTTTACAGATTATGAATATTAATCTTAATATTTTTCTGATACATGTTTATAAATATTATCCCCAAGATAGTCACTTACTTTTTTTTTTTGTATATTGTATGGGTCACATTTCATTGTTTTTCCATGTGAGTATCCCATTATTGCAGCACCAGTTGTTGAATTTTGGTTTGTTTTGTTCTTTGGGAAGTGCATGGAATGGGAATCGAACCCAGGTCTCCCACGTGGAGGTGAGAATTCTACCACTGAACTACCCTTGCACCCCCCAATAGTCACTTGCTTTTGGCCTTTATTTCTCCTGTTTTTTGTAATAGGGAAGTTTTTCATTTTTATTTAGTCAAATTTACAGACTTTTCCTTCATGGCTTCTCAGTTTTCCATTTTATTTGGGAAGTCCTTCCTCTCCCTTTCAACTTCTTTCATGTAATTATAAAACCAAAGTCTTCTTTTTATATAATATTTGAATTTTGATCCATAATAAAATTTACTTGTTAGCATAGAACACATTAGATGCTCCAATTTTACTTCATTCTATATGGTAAGCTGATTGTCATAACACTATTTATTGAATAGTCTATACTGTTCACAAATTTCTAAATGACATTTATTCAAGCTATATTCATATTTACTCATGGGTCTCATTCTGGACTCTACTCTTTCCCAATGATCTATTCCTCTACTCCACTGTTAACCTTCCTGATTTAATTACTATTGATTTGTTTTGATATTTTTAGGACATTGTTCGTAATTGAAAATATCTTTCTATTCTTCACTATTTTCCCTTCTCTCTGGATTTTAGAATCCCTGTATCAACTTTTATAAATACAATACTGAGATTACAATAGAAAATTTTAAATTAATTTGAGGAAAATTGATGTAAAAAAAACTGAGTCTTTCTATCCAGGAGTCTGATCTTTTTCTCCATTTATTGAATTCTTAATTTTTGTATCAGCCATTCAGTCAGCTTGCAGTTTTCTTCATAGAGTTATCACGGATTTCTTTCAACATTTATTCCCAAGCATTTAATGCTTTGTTTTTGTGATTATTGCTATTCTGAATGATATCCTTTTTGCATTTACTTTTCTGACTGGTTAACATTGCTTTATATAAAAAAAAATTCTATTGATTTGAGTTTGGCGAATTTTTCATCTTGCTGAATTATTTTATTACTTCCAATAGCTTTTCAGCTAATCCTTATGGATAGTCCTGCTAAGCGATCTCATCGTCTGTGAGAATTAACAGCTGTGTCCTTCCTCTCCAATATTTACACCTCCATGAACATGTCTTTCTTTTTCTTGAAATGAACAGCACCTATGTATGATGTGGAAGAGTAGTTTTGTTCCTAATATTTATTAGTGGGAATGTTTCTAAGTTTGAACTTTAAGTATGATTTCACAAAGGGGTGGGTTTCTAGTACATACTTTTATCAGGTTTAGGGAACTTGGTTTCCTCTTCCATTCAATTAGAGAAAGGGACATTACAATTGTTGCCTGGGAGATAGATGCCAGAAAACTTAGTAGAGCAGGGTGGTGGGAAATAGAAAAATTAGGCTCAATTTTTTTTTTAACCAATGAACAAAACAATGGAGCACTTAGCTTATTATTTACCTTATTTATTTCATGGCATTTTGAAACAGAGTGTACTGCAATGCTTTAATTTTATATTCTATAGTCAAAGTATTATTTACTTCTTCTTAATCTTCTTAGTTCTCCCATTCTCTTTGATTTCAAATTCTTTCCTCTCAATGGTCTGGTAATGGACTGCTTTTTATGTGATTCATTGTGATCTAGTGTTGTTTTTTACACTTCTTTTTTTGCTTTGTTTTGTTTTTCCATGATATTTCAGATAATTTTTGGTTATTATAGCTGTATTTATCAAAACAGGTGAGACTAAAGTGAACTCACGTTATTCCATGATTTTAAAATAGTCTTTTTTCCCTTTGCACTTTTTCTGTAGAGAATTCAATGTTTTAACAAAATCTTATAAATTAAAATTAAGAAATGGTATTTCATGAATGCATTTCAACTCTTAGGCATTAGATACCATGTCTGTCCATTGATAAGAAAAAAAAATGGCTAACATTTTTCTCCAAATTTTCATAAAAGACCATTTATTTTTATTTCCTTAGTTCTTTGGGGTTTAATCCAACCAGCTTCTAAAATGGGCACACACTATCTCAACTATTTCTATTACACACAATTAGATCACAGGGTGATATAGTCTTATAGGAAGATGCCCAGAGACACAGGGGGAAGAAAGTAACTTCCCTTAATGTAAAGAAATAAAAAATGTGATATAAATGCACAGAGATCATAATACAATGTACTCCCATTGGAAGGGCAAGCTTTTGAGTCTATAAGTCCGTAGTAGTTGAAAGTGCAGTTGAACTCTGTCACAGTACAATGACAGCCCACAAACCTCAATTGCTTAAAATGCAGGGGTTGGAGGTAAATGAAAAGCAAGGGCAAGGCTGCCTACCTCACTTGCCTGGTGTTCTCAAGGACCTGCTATATGCAACCTCAGTCTGCTCAGGTCCAGCTGTAGTTGACACCACCTGCTAGTGGTCCTTCACTTTGGGTTTCATGTGGATGGAGATGATTCTAGGCTCTGTGGCAGGTGGAGCCTTCCAAAATCACAATAGTCATGCCAGAAATTTCCCGGTGAGTTAGCACCTGCTTGATGATATTAGGCTGGCAGAATACCAAGTCAGAGATGCTTATAGGTTTCCCTCCCAGCTATGTATCCTCTCTCCTCAAGAAGATTAAAACATTAGCCCAGCTCCACCCCTGAGGGGAGACCTCCATTTTTAAAGGTCACTTTCCCATGTATACCATTTTTTCCTGGTTGACCCAACCTTTAAACCTGCCTGAAGTCTAATACTGCACCAATAATGCTAAATTATGTTCAATAATTTTCTTTACTTGCCAACCTATATCAAGCTTCTCAAAGGGGGTAGTCTATATTAAGTGGTTTTATAGTCTCATCTCCTCAATGCCTGAGAATTGTCTTCTAAAGAAAACGTATTAAGAAACACTACTAACTGCTAAAGCTAGTGCTTCTACCTTTGACTATAATGACATTGTATTTTCTTAATCATCTTCCTGCATCTTTAGTTTTTAAGGACTCTTTTTAATATAATTCCTTGATTCCTCTTCCTCTCCCCATCTCTTAGATGTAGATGTCCCTTAAGGTGTTGTCCTTCAGCACACTTCTCTCCTCTAATCTCCACCCTCTTTCCCTGGGTAACTGTTACCTAGGTCCTGGCCTTCCCCTATCATAACAATGAATATCATTCTGAGAATTGCATCTTGAACATTTACACTCTCTCAAGCTCTAGGTCCACAGACCCTCTAGCACTGGTTGTCTCGTCATTCCTGGATCCACACAGAAACATCAAAGTCAATGTCTCTAAAACTGAACTCAGAATGATGTACATCTGAGTTCTTACTCTCATCCTGAATGATTCTCCCTGTCTATGTAATGCCCTATCCAGGTCATCTGGCTCATCGCAGCTTCTAAACCCCATCAGGTACTACATTTAACTTTCATCAGACAACAAGTGCAACAGGAAAAAAGCACAGTCCACTCACAAGTGAGAACATAAAAATTGCAAGTTGGCTAATTCTTTACTTGTGTCTCTACCCAGTCCATTCTCTGCTATTAGGAACTTCCAAACGTGGACTTTGTTATGCAGCTCATTTGTGGCTCTCTGAGTGTCCCCTAGGACACCTTCTTCATGGTCTCTTGTGTCAGTGATTCAACTAAAGTGTGACCACCAGGAATCATTTACCAGAGCCCTTGCCTGAATGAACTTTCATTACTGAACTGCCTATTGGTGAGTCAGGAAAGTAAGCTTTGGCCTGGCTACCTTCTCTATGTCCATGGGAAAAGCTTTTATATATTTCCAATACATCACCATACCACTATACATGTTTCTAACTTTATGGAAAAATCATGTGTTGGGGTGGCAGAAGGGGGTGGTGGAGAGTATTTATCAATATGTGCCTTGTTCCAGCACCCCAGTTTCTTACTGTCCTTACCCCATACCCCAGGAGTGATGACAACCCTGTATTTCCTGTCATTCAGCAAACTTGAGGCTCAAAGAGGCTACTGGTCCCCAGGTTCAGAAACACCTACAAACTTCTATGAAGGAGTCTCTCCAGCAACAAACAATGATTCCTCATAAAGAGAGATGATTAATATTCCCCAAGATACAGACCTTGCTTTCAAGGATCTTACTAGAAAAGTTTAAATTATCTCCATGTCAATCACCACTCATTTAGCCAAGTATGTCCTGGCAATCAATGCAATGTGACAGATATCATGGCCAGATTACTCCAGAGTCCGTGCCAACCACTAAGCAACCACAAGTTTCAGGTCAAAGATATTAAAATTTCATTATATAAACAATGAAGTGTGAAAATCATTGATAGTCTTATATCCTACAATCTTTACTTCAAAAATATTGAGCCATGAATTTTAAATCATTCCTACTATGGATTATTTTAGTATTTATTATCCTTAAGCAAAGTTCACATGCAAATTAAAATCTTTTATCTCAAGCTCTTTCCTTCAATACATGTTTAAAAGCATACTTTAAGGAAATACATATTAATTTAACTCAAGTGTTCATTGATTTTATATTTTTCATGAATTTAACTATGAATTTGATAAGTTAATATTAACCCAGTCAAATATGCTATTTTATTCATCATCACACCCTTTCTATTATGGCAAATTGTAGTGCAGACAGCTAAGAAAATAAGCTGCCAATCACAGACCTATCCAGTAGCTGTGGCTACCTAAAATCTAAAAGCTCTGAGTAAATGCAGTGTTCAGTGCACTCTCAGTATTCTCAGATGCAGGAGAAATCAGGACTCCCAAGCCGAATTCCTCTGGCGAAGCATGAGAGGGTAAACTTCAATTTCCCCACATATGTGAAAGAGTCCATATAACTGAGAAGCTTCTTTTGGGACTAAAAGGAAATTCACTCACTAATACAATGGTTTTTTGTTTGTTTGTTTGTTTTTTGTTTTTCACATTCTATGAGCGTAATCTTTTGATTTGAGTTGCCACAAAGCAGGGACTCAGTGGTAATAATTTTTCAAAAAATTCTTCTCTTTGATTAGTACCATATAGACTAAGAAATAGAGCTTAGCTCACTTGTGGCTTTGGAGAAATAATCCAGCATCAACAATTGAAGTTTCCTCGGTTTATTTCCCCTGTATTTCCTATATTGATAATTGTCCTTTCAACAAATTAAGTCAAATGTGAACACCTGAGGTTTTACGAATGGTAAGTTTTTAATTTTTATTTTTTAAAAAAAGCACAGTTACATAAATCTTTAATAGCAATCCAATAACATGTGTAGATTGCACTTGTCTATGCACTGATGTAGAGCACTTATTCCTTATACTGTGCTGCCAGTATACAATTGAGAAAAATCAGTAAATTAATCTGAACTAGATGATGTGACTGAACTGCTATATCATAACATTGAACTGTATTTACATTACCATATAAAGATATGCCAGTCACAGTTTTTGCAAGCAAAAGAAACTTCAGATATTGAGTCACAGCAAATAAATTGGTCTACTTCTTGACATTCAAATTTTCTCTTGTAGTAAATGTTACAAATAACATCTTCAATTTTTAAAGTTTGTTTTATGAATATTATTGGTATTATAATCATTTTATGATAGTTTGGACATTTATTGCAAAGTTTATAAAGTGTGATACTTATATAAGGCCTTAATCCAAATATATCAAAGCTTTCTGTGGGTACTCAGAGACTCTAAACATTTATTGTCTTAATTAACAAATGGCCTGTGTTTGCTGAAATTTTTGCAAAGTCATTGTTCCCATAATGAAAATTTTGTATTTGAGGGATAACTGAAACTGCATACCATATTTAGCATATTTTTATTGAAAATTGTGTGACCCACCACATGTAAATATAAATAAAATTTTTCTACATCCACAACACTCCACAGTTAATATCAAATATGCCAAAAGCTTAATCAGACTATACCTAGGCTACTTCTAGGTCCTAGCTCTGTGGCAGAATCCCATTCAAATAAACTCCACTTGATCAGCAAGAATAATTCTTTTTTTTTTTTTAGTTTTTAAATATGTACTAAGATTCCCACAGCAAGACTTCATGGAAGCCTTTTTCCCCAGGTGCCAGAGATTCTCCTCTCTTACCTCACCACAAATTAGTTTGTGTCTTTTTATTTTCTTTCATTGTTAATTTTCCCTCTCTCCAATATAAACTATGCAAGAGAATCCCCAGTACTGCAGCTCTTTCTATTAGCTATAATGAGTAACAGAATACTAGGAGGCTGGACATCGAAGTCTTGTGTGATGGAGTAAGATTGTGAATATTCTTACATTAGCATGTTGTCTGGTTTCCCGATTCTATTTTGTGAATCTTGTAATAACTATAGGGTGCTTTTTTTTTTTTTTAATAGGGAGACTTGCTGCCTAGGACCTCATTCCACCTAGATCAACTCTTCCTCCAAAATTCTTCACTGGCCCCCGCCCCCGCCCTGTCCAACTCCTACCAGCTCCTACTTGCTTAAAGTGAGAAGATAACAAGAAGCAAATATTTGTTGAAAGCTTTTCTATCATATGCCAGCTACAGTTCTAAGTGCCTTACCTATAGTGAGTGATGTAATTGTCACGGCAACTCTAGGAAGCAAGCGCTCTTTATCCTGTCCTTTATAGATGAGAAAACTGAGGCCTGAGGGTGGGTCTAATGACTACTATGCAGAGCCGGGGAGTCATACTTAAGAGTCTGCATGTTTCCTCAGGGTGCTATTTGTATTTCTATCTGAATCTTCCTTTGGGAGAGTGAAATGTACAACTGACCATGGAGTTAAAAAAAGATCAGGAGAAAAATCTCTAGAAATTGGTAAAGAAGATGGCAAGACTTTCATGGAGTTATTAAAATGTTTGTAAGTCTTTATTCTGGGAAGAAGTATATAATAGCAGTCCATAAAACAAAAATGATATACCTTAAATGAGTAAGGACTTGCCCAATTAACTGTGCACTATCAGAATTTAGTGAGAGCATGTAAATTAAAAAAGGGTATTGCAAACTAAAGAATGATAGTGGGCCAGGTTTTACACGCTGCACTTATAGGCATTAATGCTATTCCTTTTTTCAAATGGGGAAGCATTTGTATAAGCGAAGGATGCAAATCTTGGTTTCTTGTCTCTGTTCATCTGGCCCTTACGTTTAATCCATGTATTATGCTGCCTTTCAAAGACCCCTAACATTATTGGGTCAAAACATAATTATAATCTAACACATACAAAGTGTTAACTCTGTGCATTCACTGTTTAAGAATTTTATAAATGTTGGTTTATTTAATATTTATCACAACCCCATAAGGTACTGTTTTCCCCAGTTGGCAGGAAAATAAGGTACAGACTTATGTAACTTGCCCAAGGTGACATGATTAATTCAAAGACCTAGGCTTTAAACAAAGTAGTCTAGCCCTGGAATCCATGCTCTTAAACTCTACACTCAACTTGATTAGATCAGCATTTTTCAGCATGCATTTAGAGTATAAATAGGTCTAATATAAACAATGGTTCTGTAGCCAAACTAGCTTCTTTTTGTCAAGCCCTATCAGATCCTTTAACAAGAAAATACATAATATAGCTCTTACCTGTGCATAAAGTATTACATTAGATTGAACCATATGAAATTGCTACTATCCAACCATTTCTATTTTAGATCTATAAAAATGGCATTAAGGGGTAGTGGTGGTTATAATGTGCAGTATCTCCAGGCAAAGAGTTCTGCAAAATAGAACATTTTAGGAAACTCTAATGTAATATAGTTTGTGAATGATCAACAAATATTTGCTTTTAAGAAAAACCAGAGACATGGTTTTTCTCCAACTTTTCTAGGTGAATGTTATGGAAAAATCACCAGGTCCTAGTACAAATCATGACTTACCAAATGCATAAACCTGGAAGTTCTTGCAAGCACTCTTGCACTTATAATGTAAAAGAAGTTTATGAGCACAGAAACTATATCTAACCATATTATGTATTCTCCCCATGTCAGCCATAAATAATTCAGGAACTCCTCTGAAACAGAAATTTACTTGCTCTTTTCCTACCTTTGGACTAATGTTTTTTTCTAGTGATTAGGATCATAGAATGAAAAGGTGAGACACACTACTAGTATCACTTTGTTTTACAGATTAGAAACCTAAGGAACAAAGTAAGCCAAGATTCAAAGCAAGAATTCCATACCAAGCAATCTATCTGCCTCCCAATCATATCCCCTGATGGCTTTTGATTCTCAGGATGACCTAGTCAATGACGCTTGCTACTGACTGGTAATTAGTCAACAAAATAGTTTACATTATGTTCAAAGTAACCACTCTGTTGTGTGCATTCCATTTTGATTAGGCAGCTAATGTCCTTTCCCCCATCTCTTACTGGCTCATACAGGCGGTGCCTCAGTACCATCATGTGAAGGCACTGTACTGACCTAGTTTTGATTTTCCCTCCCATGAAGTTTTATATGAATGCCTTGCTGATCACCGTTTTCAGCATGGCACATCTCCTGTGAGCAGCCGACACAGGAGTATTGTATATTTGAGAACTATGCATAAGAATGGCAGTTAATTTCTTTAGGAGTTTAATTTAAGCCTTTCTGCAGTTTCTAAAGTAAGTGGGAGAATGAATAGAACAGAATGTTCTCATTTTGCAGAAATAGAAGAGCAAACTATGCATCAAGAGAGAAATTAGACCGAATATTCTTTAAAAAGACACCCATGAAATGCAGCAAGAGGAAAATACCCTGTAATAGCAATTTTATTTTTTGTTATTTTGGTGACTCTTCTCATAAAAGAAATATTTACACAGTTCGTGTAACTGATGATGACACAGAGAATAACACAAACTGGTGCTTTAACATATGTAACTAAATGAACTCCTTCAGTTTTGCTAAAATAAAAGTAAATGACTAATTTGGATATTGAACGACCTCTTAAAATATTATAAAGTTTTACATAAAATTTCAGCCTCTGGAGAAAGTTAGCCAGATAATAATGCCTGATATTTTGCATCCTCTCTACATATATTCACTGGCACGGAGTAGGTGCTGAAAATGTACTTGTTGAATTGACTTGAAGACGGGGGTTTAAATACATATGTAGATTACAAACCTGTGTGTTTTTAACCAGCTACACACTTAACAGTATTTAATCAGTTGTCAAAACAAATGCATTAAGCATAAATTATTTCCAAAACCGCAGATAAGTCTGTAGAGGATGGCAGTGCCTGTGAGAAGATTCCAGCTCTCTTCCCCTCTTGGGAGAGCAAATTGAGATAAGTGCAGAAGTGCCAAGGTGCAGCAAAGAAAAGGACTGTTCTCAGTGGAAAGGAAAGTCTCTGTTCTGGCTCGTTACTAGGCTAGAAGATAATTGCTGACAGGGAATACACCTTTAGTATCCCTCATGTCATGGGGCACTCTTACATATTCTCTGACTTAAGGATAATTTTATCCAGAATTTGAAGCAAAAAAAAAAAAAAAAGAAATCACACAATAAAATTATACATTGCCTCTATAGACACCACAAGATTCAAAATTAGCTAGGTCATGTGGGAGTAGCTAAGAATTTGTTTAGCTAGAAAATATATATACGAAAAGTCACATTTGAAATGTCAGAGCAAATGGGATAAATTAGTTGATAGAGACATTTAAAAGCTAGAGGAAAGAGTGTGAGTCATTTATGTTTAGAGTGACACTATATTCTGAATTATTTATTGGGGCAATCTCACTTTATGCCTGTTTTCCCATCATAATAAAAATAGAATCCCTTTTTACTCTCAAATGTGCCCCACTTTGGATAATACCTTTATGCTGGGTATTAGAGATTTCTTGTGTATTCCTAGCAGGGTCATATGACAGAAGGTCTGTCACAGGAAGATTATTCTATGATTTCTTGGTACCTGGAGAAATGGGAGGCTTTACCATTTCTGTATGCATGAGTTGGCTATTATTTAGTGATTTGAATACAAATAATGAGGAGGAGGAGGAAGAAGTCTCATAAAAGGGTAATTGGCAAAATTTGATAATTATTTTAAATATGATGGAGAAACTACCTCAAAAGCAGACATGAGTTGTAAATTATAAGTTGATAACAATGATAAAATATTACAAGAAAACTATTTAAAAAAGAAAATAAGGAGCATACTATCTAACATTATTTTCAAGGGTCAGAAAAAGAAAGTCAATGAAATTGAGTCATCCTATAATCCACAACATATAAGGGTGTAAACAAACTGGAAGTCCACCAAGAAATCATTAATATATAGATGATTTCACAAGAATCTTAAATTTTCTGAACCAAGCTGACATTTAACTCTGTAGCAATCATAGAGTCCAACATCTGAATTGTAGAATCAGAGATATTTAGGCAGAGGGAGAGGGAGATAGAGAGACTGAGACTAAGTTGGTCAGAGCTGCTGTGACAAATAGCACCCAATGGTTTGGTTTCAACAGCAAACATTTATTGACTCATAGTTTTGAAGGCTATAAGTCCAACATCAAAACATTATCAGTCTCCACAACATGGCAATGTCCTTCATCTCCTCTTGTGGCTTTCTTGACTTGTGCCTTCTCTTTATAAGGTCTCCAGCCATATAGAGTAAGGCCCACCCTGATTCATTTTGGTCACACCTAAATAGGATCTTTGAAGATCCTTTTAACAAATGAGTCCACATTCTGACTCACCTTAACATATTCAACGATACTATTTACAAATGGGTCCACACCCACAAGAATAGTTTAAGACATGAACATGTCTTTTGTGGGGTACATGGTTCAATCCTAAACAGAGAGAGAGAAACAGAGTATTTAATGATTTAAGGCAAGATCTGCTGTAAATAACACAGTAGATCTGGAGACTGGTCACAAATCTAGAATATTGGACAGAGCTTTTCATCATAATTCACCTGCTCCATAGAACAAGTAGAAGTAAAACCCCCAGTATTTATAAAGCTTAAAGGTTTTTAAGTATTATATTTAATTTAAATAATTATGCAAATGTATTGTCTTTTAAAAAGTAAACCAGCATCACCAATAAAAGTTGATTTAGATTGCCAAACTATATGTCCTGGAACAAAATGAGTTTAATTAATGAGTTAATGTGTCTTCTAAGATTTGATGTTTAATTTGCAATTGTCAACAAAGTCTTTAGTTATCCCGAAATATTTAAGTGTACAGAGATTATTTGATTGATGATAGGTATATTATGTTGGCTTTTCTATAGAAAGGATCCTTTGGGGGCAGGACATAATTGTCTTTTGTTTCCTGGTTGTGCTGTCACAGATGAAATCATTAATAGATCAGATATCATCTAGCATTTATTTTAGAAGGTTTTCTAGAGGAAGACTAAGGAGAGTTGGGTTTTTGGAAGAGTTGAGTATCCTGAACTACAGTACTAATTCTGCCTTTTGTTCCATCTTAGAGAGAATTACAAAAGCTCAAATTACTTTTCCTCAAAGTAATCAATTTCACCCTTGGCCTTTTGTTATGACTGTCCATAACATATACCCAGTTAGTGAAATTTTGATAGTTTTCTGACCTTATGTTAATTCTCTTAGCAAAAAAAGTTTAAGGCCCGTCTGGGGGACATATCTTGATAAAGTGAAGTATATCATATTTTCAAACAGGTTAATTTTAAGAACTTTGTTTTCCATCATTAATTACTAAATTTCCCAGCACAGTTGTTGGCACATAATAACTAATGAAGAGTGACTGAATGAATAAATGAATGGAAAGATGAATTATGCACTCAGCAAAAACTACCCAAGATTATTGATATCAGAGTAGAGACCCAATTCCCAAAAAAACCAACTTAGAAATCTCATCTTTAAGATTCTGTTTCTGATTTCTGTTTCTTAGCACCAAAATCTGTATTAGTCAGGGTTCTTCAGGGAAGGAGAATCAAAAGGATATATATATATGGGATTGGCTCAGTGACCATGGGGGTTGGCAAATCTGAATTCGTTAAGGCAGACTGCAAGTTGAGAACTCAGATGAACGTTTCAATAAATTCCAGGAAAGGCTAGCTGACCAAAGTAGAGACAGAAAGATAGAAATCCTTTTTTTTTTTTTAAGTTTTTTTTACTGCAGAAATAATCATTTCTACCTTTAGGGCCTTCAACTCATTGGATAAGACTTCTCTCATTGCTGAAGGCCCACTTCTTTGTTGAGTATGAGATAGTGCATCAGTGCATCAGTGACAGATGCAATAAACTAATAATGATTTAAATCCATAAAATACCCTCACAGCAGCAATCAGGTCAGTGCTTTCTTGACCAAATAACTGAATACCATAACCTAGCCAAGTAGACACGTGAAACTAACCATCACAAGCCGTTTATGAAAGTTTAGAGTTTGGAAATTACAGTAGGTTACTCACTACAGCTTCCCAAGTTAAAATTGGATATGGTTTTATTTTCAAATCAGTATTGTGAGTTTTTAAAAAATTACTATCAATTCCTTTGTATACACTTAAGGTAAAATTATATATAATTATGTACACGTGTGTGGTCTCTTGAGATGCAAATTTCATAATAGTGAATTATTTAATGATAATATAGTATCTGTGTTATAGAATTCATTATCAGGGATTAAGAAAATAATTTGGTTTTATCATTCCTAGTCATTCTACCACCAAGAGCAATTGGGCATTTCTCATTTACAAAATAAAGGGGCTTCAGACTACATGTAATAGGGGAAGAGAGTAGATAAAACTCTTTTAGCTGCAATGTTTAATGGTTATGTGACTTTATAAGCATTTTAATATTGTTTTATTGTTACATTAGTTAAGAAATTTAATTAATCCTTTTTCCCCATCTGATAGGATAATATTAATAATGTACAATTCTTCACTAAGGCTAAATTTAACTGGAAATATTATCATTTCTTTTTTCATTTCTTTACTAGTTATAAAAATAAGCATAAATGTTAAAAACTCCTTAAAGTTTAGGATTGTGATTCTTGGAATAAAAAAGCTAAACTCATAAGTGCCTGGTTCTGTAGTTCATATAAGAGCTTTAAAGGGAAACATGAAATTAAAAAAAAGTATTCTAAATTATATATCATTTTAGTGAATGCAGCAGATTTTTCTCATTATTCATAAATTAGATTTTATAGTCATTTTTACAAGTTTTATTTAAAACTAATTCACATTTCATTTCAAAAAGTTTTTATTTTTTTGTACATGAATAACCCATTTAATTCATTATAAACTTTACACTAATGTTCTTTGTCAGACAAGTGTTCTCCAAACAATTTTTCTGCTTCTGATTTGAGATCCATTTCAGTGCTCTCAATATTCCTAACTCCAGCTCAATTTTATATGTATGATTTTTTTTTTTGCATTTTCCTCATTTTTCTGACTCAGTTAAATATCTGCTGGGGGTCCTCTGCTTTGGTTTTCTAAGTTCTTAAAGCCAATCGGTAACCTTTTCCAGATATCAATCCCCATTGTACTTCTTTCTCACCCCGGCTAATAACAATGTTAACTAACTCCCTGGCTCTAAAATGCAGTGCTCTCCAAACTTACACTTCATTTGCCTTTCCAGGACTAGGACATAACTTAATATAGAGAGAACCTGAGATATACATTTAAAAAAAATTTAAAAAAATAGAACACAGCCGTTAGCAAATGGAGTCACACTACAGGCAAAAGTAGAATTACTGAGTTTTACTCTGTAGAATGAATCTGTACATTTTTAAGCAGAAAAGTGTAAGTGGAATTTTGTAAATCTATATATGGTAGTTTTTAAGTGGGAATACATTTTCTTTGTAATATACATTGTATGAATTCTTTCTATTATGGTAAAGAGAAATCCCCAGGATGTAAGCCAATTCCAATGACTTTTATAGAATTTGAATATCTGTGCTACTTTCCATTATTTTTCATCCTGCCACCCACTCCCAATTTCAACTTGCATAAAGAATTTGAGGATGAGGCCAGTTGCAAACCCTGTATAAAGACAGAGGGGCCAGGAAAGCTGATGGCATCAGAAAACTGGAAGGGAATTTATATATCATATCATCTGACTCACTCATTTTTACAAATGAGGAAACCAAGATCCAGGGAAGTTAAAAGTGATATTTTCCCAAAGTCACAAAATGTGTTAGTGGTACAAAGTTGAAGACAATAGTTGACGTTTTCTGAAGTCTGGGTTAGAGCTCTACAATGTCAGGCATGACTCCTTGATTATACATGTTTTAACTTAAAAGATTTAGCAATCCCATGTCTTGCCTTCCCCCAAGCCCCACCAGATAAGGGGCATCATTTCACTCCATTTTTAGCCTCCTCAAAGGGCAACCTATAGGAATATAGGATTTATTTCATATATATGCATTGGACGGAATTGAATTTCCCTCTTTTATCTGATGAATCATAAACTGATGCCAAGAAATGGGGCTGAGACCGTTAAGAGTGACAGGCTGTGATGTCTGATACCTGCCCATTGCAATAGTGCACAGGCAGAATGTTCAGCATTTTAAAATAGAATTTGAAGGCACTTGAGAAAACCAGAGAATTAGAAACTCCTATCAGCAATTTTCCTCTCTCTCAAGTAACTTCTAATTTAGTGTGGAGAAGGAAATCATTTTGTTAATTACTTGGAAACTAATTTATAAGCAATCCAA
This sequence comes from Tamandua tetradactyla, assembly GCF_023851605.1. NCBI lineage: Eukaryota > Metazoa > Chordata > Mammalia > Pilosa > Myrmecophagidae > Tamandua > Tamandua tetradactyla. The sequence continues at coordinate 133,531,760 of NC_135329.1, read as the reverse complement.
GAGAGAAGTTGTACTTTTCTTGCCAGTATATTTAAAGTATGGGTCATTTGTGCTTTTTTGCATGTGCATTCATAATTGTAATTACACTCATAAACATTCTCACAGAGCTAGGATTTTTGCCCATCACTATTTTGAAAAAGAAAAAAAGATACAGCAAAACAATGGAAGAGTTTAATAACCTCATTGTTTTACTAGCTTAACAATAAATAAAATGTCTATTTTTCATTAAGAGTGCTGCATAAGTAATAAGTAATTATAATTAAAAGTAACAGTAGATAATAATGCTTTCTGTGTACACAGAGCGGTAATATGATTCTTAAGGTAGGATTATGACTTTGTGTCGCTATCTAGCATTTGAGAGCCTTAATAAATTTTTTAAGCCTCCAGAGACTCTGACAAAGAATGTACAAGTCACCCTGACCACTGAGGCAAATCCTAGCTAGTTTTATGTCATTAATTGAGTCCCTGGAGCAATATATTTTTAATGTCTTTTCCTTTATCTAACCAGAGTACAGCAATTGCCTATTTATTTACAATTACCATGTTTGTAGACAATGGTTGAAGTGCTGAATAAGAAAATGAAAAGGTTACAGTAGCGAAGCTTGCTCCACAAGGTGGGGGCAGCACAGCGATTTTCTGAGCTTTTAAGAAGCTGCCTGTGAGCTCTCCTTGGACTGACTATAGGAGTGTCTGCACACTGGGGCCTGGAAAATACTTACTTGGCATAGGCGTAACACACAAGGGAAAGAGCATGAGTGACCAAAGGCCATAGGTGGTAAACTAATGCTGGTTTGAGATATGGAATGCTGGCATTAACAGTACACAATTTGAAGTTCTGTTAACAGTGAAAAACAAAATTTGCCAAATGGCATATCTGAATAATGACCATTTATTTTAATTATTATGAAAATTTTAAACTCTCAATTTAAAATATTTTTTTATGAATGAACTTTTCCTATTTAAATTATGAAATGTGTCAAATGCACCAAAATATTTCGAGAATATAATGAACACCGAACCTAAGAAATATAACAATGCAAATTCAGTTCAAGAACTGTCTCCAGTAGAATTACTTCCCCATCCATGACCCCAAAGTACTTGCTGTCCTTTATTTGGTGCTTATCATTCTTACGCATGGTTTTAAATACTTTCTGCAAATGTGTGCATTCTTCAACAAAATACAGTGTCATACTGCATATTTTAGCTTTATAAAAGAGTATCATATAATATGTATTCTTCTGCAACTTGCTTTTTCTACTGAACATCATGCTTTTTAGATTTATCCACTTTGGTGCATGTAGTTCTAGTCCATTCATTCACATCACTGACTAGTATATTGCATGTAGGAATAGTCTGCAATTAGTTTAGCTATTCCATAGTTGGTGGGCATTCATTTAGTTTCTATTATGTTTATCTAATAAACAGAGTGCTGCTATTATAGTATATTTCTCCTTGGGCACGTGTTTATGAATTTCTTTAGAGCGGCACTCGGTGGGGTCTGTGGACCAGCAACAATTTGTAAATTATTAGTTCTTATTTTATAATGAGGTAAATACAAATATGGAGAACAAGCATTTGAAAGCTTAGCAACTTGACATTGCTACAACATCCATGCATGTGTTCTATATTTTACAAAATAATGGTCATGGTCCTGTAGTGGGTTAGAAATTTAAAGTAATGTCTTTAACTGCAGGTAGTTTTATAGGTACTGCTCTAGTGTATACCTCTTGGAACACAATTGCTCTGGCATAGTGTATGCACAAGTTAATCTTTATGATTTGCCAATTATTCTTCAAAATACTTGTACTGATTCATGTTTTCATCAGGAGTGTGTAAGAATTCCTATTATTCATTTACTCTGCTTTCTCTATGCCTTCTTTTTTTTTTTTTGCATGGGCAGGTATCGGGAATCAAACCCAGGTCTCCGGCATGGCAGGCAAGAACTCTGCCACTGAGCCACCATAGCACCGCCCTATGCTTGATTTTTCAAAGCTGCTTTTGGTGATGCGATTATTCGGCTTTTCTATTTTTTCCCTCTGATGTAGAGTTTAAACCCCTCTATTTCTGTTCTACAGTGATCACCCTTCAAAAATTTAGCATGAAGACCTCATTTTAATCACCCTTACCTATCTTGTACATTATCGTGATTGAATGTATTTCTTCTGTCTCATATTTGCCCTTCAGTTTGGTGGTTATTTTTGTTTTATAACATCAGTAATTGTTTTGGATCACCTACATTTAACTAGTTTTTTTGTCTCAATTCCTTTTGAGATTTCAATTTTCCTTTTAGAGTAATTTTAATGTTGGTACCTAAGAAGTTCTTAGTGCCTTAGAAATTTTTTCATTCACTGAGATTCTGTTGATGAAAATTCATAGTGATGTTTTGACTGAAATATATATTCCTCTCTTTTCTTGAAGAAAATTCTACCTGACAGTTATTTTCTCTTAGAATATTGAAAAAATTGTTGACTGTCTTCTGGCTTTTATTAATGTTACTGAAATGTTTATAATCACTCTAATTATAGTCATTTGGAGAAAATGTACCTTTATCTCAGGCAGCTTTTGAAACTGCACACTATTTGATGGTTGGCAGTTTTCACTACAACATGATAGTCTGGCTGTGAATTCCTTTTTATTTTCCTGACTGACATTTATTAGCCTCCATCACGCTTAGGATTCATGATTTTAAATTCTGGAAAATATATGTGGTTGTTTCTTCTATTACCTTTCTCTCATTATATCCAATCTTTCTTTCCTTTTTTTTTTTTTTCACCAGATGCTCAATTAAATATATATTAAATCTTCTCATTCAGTCCCCTAAGTCCCTTAAACTCTCTATCATGTTTTTCATCTTCAGCACATTTCACCTCTGTGCTAAATTATAATTTTTTTAATACATGTTGCTTCTTTATTAGTTTTCACTTTGGCAGCTATTTAAGTTTTTAACTACTAAACTATTTAAATTACTATTTAAACTTTTAACCTGCTATTTAAACTTTCCATTGGATTTTATCCTTAATTATTTTATTTTCAGAAGTACCTTTAAAAAATTTGACTATATTTAACAAATATATAGTTTTCTTCTCCATATTTCAAAGCTATTTTTAAGCATTTGAAGTATCTTTATTTACATATCATATTTAATAATTATTTGGTGCTCTTGAGAATCTAATTTAAATTAAGTACTCTGCTAATTCTTCCTCATGTGTTTTGTAATTGTGGAATTTGAGCACATGTTTGGCAGTGCTTTATCTATGGCAATCCTGAGAAGTTTCATCTCCTTCTGCCAGATGACCTGATACAGTACCAACCTAGGACCACTTATGGTCATTTTTATTTGGGGTGTTCTGGACCAACTAGAGAGTATAATGTTGAACTTTAAACCCATGTGAGGATAGACTAGTGATTACAAACTTCCAGTGGAGACTTTTTCCCATTCGAGTTAAGATTACTTAGATGAGTGTCCTCGCTATTTTTACAATTCCAACCTCTCCCCAAGGAACTAATCATACAAGAGTCCCAGCTTTGTGTGCTACCGTCTGCTCTAAGCTCATATAAGCACTAATACCTAGTCCTTTTCGTTCCGAAATTGGCAGAATCCTCCAGGACAGCCATGATATCTACATCAGCTTCCACTCTGGATTTTAGCACATCCTTCACTTTAATTCCTAGTTATTTCCCTTTGTTTCTTAGAAACTCAGTTCTAAGTTTGAAATGAATATTTCCTATATTTTATCCAGCATTTTTAGGTGCTTTGTATTTATAGGGTTTTTCAAAATATCTAATATGCTACAATGATGCAAATAGAAGTGAAATCTTATCTTTTCTATTAGCCACATCCTGTGTATCCCTGATTCCACATCTTTGTCCAAATATCCACCATTACTACATTGGCTTTCTCCATTTTGCTAAGCCCTATCCATAATTTAAGATGCAAGTCAATTTCTGCCTCCTTTGTGAAGTATTTCTTGATCATCCTACCCTCGCATGAACTGCTTAAAATGGGACCAGTTTAGCAGTAACATCATCTAGATTTCTACTCAGTAAGGGTCTCAGTGGAGAAAATGAATAGTATTCGTTTTGATGTATCTCTGGTGCATTGTTCTGAGGTAAAGTGTAGATTTAACACTGTGTACTCAGATCAGAGAAAATAAATTCCTTTTTTTTTCTTCCATTACTAAGGTTGTCTTCCCCTAATCTCACATACTGTTTAGTTATAGAACATTAATTTAATGGCTTATTCATTCAATTCGTTTTAGGATATGCAAATTTAATTAGTCCCTTTAAGTAATGTTGACTCTCTCTAAGAAAATAACATCTTAATACCTTATACTTTCTGGCTTACTATCTCCTTCTCAGATTCTCCCTGGAATGATATCTGAGAACTGAAGAGTAGAGTGTGTCTTTACAACTGTGCAGCAGAGGGCAAAAGTCAAAGTCTAGAAGTGTGATGTTATCTGGCTACACATGTCACTAGAGCATATCTCTTGTTCACTTGATAGCTGCTCGCCCTCTTAGAACCCTTAGATAATGAATAAGGCCTGTCTAACTCAGGACCTTCTGGTTGGGGACCTCTCTGTTATTGCCACAACCTCCACTTGCCCTTCTGCCTGGTGGTCAACCACAGCTCTACTGTAACAGGCACTAGGTAGGTCCCCTGGCTCTAAAATTAGCATCTATGCCAAGTGTTCCTGAAGACGGTTTAGAAAAGTTAAACCCCAGGGCCTTTCTCTGCCGGATTTCTTTGTGCATAAATATGCTACACACTTAATTGGCAAGAGACAGTGTGATTTCTTTCCTGGGTCTGTATGTGTGTGTGTGGGGGGGGATATGGAGTCCCTCCCCTTGCCTCATTTATCTGCATACCTTCCCATTTCTGGGCTAAGGTCTGGACCGTTAAATTCAGCTGACACATCCTACCGCTTTGCTCATTTTCCTTTCCCCCTGTCATTTCATTCCCACTTTCTCATAGGTAACAAAAGGAGTGGACATTTCTTTTGTTTTTCTACATTTTATGTCCCTACCGTTGGGAACAAGCTTTGTGGCTTCACCATCACGGGCCGAAGAGAGTGTCTTCTTGATACTATAGGAGGTGTCTGTGAGCTACATGCTCTATAATCAGCCTTAGAATGTTAATTGGAGCTGGAGCATTTGGGCCAATGTAGTGTTTTCATGGAGCCTGACTTTCAAACCTATGGTCTCACAGCACAGACTTTTATTTGTATGCATTAAACACCTTCTATAATAAATCCTAATTCTCACTGCATTTCTCACTCCCTACTGACAGATTGCCTTGAGCAAGTACGCTAAAAGCCCAGTACTCAGAAAGGCAAAAGAAGAAATACATTAGTAATTTTCAGAATATTAACCCAATTATGATTTCAATACCTCTTCAGAGTCAAGATGAATGAAGATAAAAATACTAAATCACTAATCCAATATTTACTCCCCTATATTAAATAGATCGTAGCTTTGTCTGCATAATATTGGCAGAAAACTGAGGTTAAGGAAATGGAACATATTTAAATAAATCATGGATTTCATAAAAGTTGATAAAATTAGAGAATCTTTGTTGTCTCTGGAAATACACATTACATAAAAACAATTTTAATGGCAGAATGACACTAGCATTTAGTGAATTGGGTTGAGTTCCTTGAGTTCTAAGCTTTAGGGAACAGCAATCCTTAGAGGTCAGATTTCATAAACCTAGGGATTCTAAAATCCCCAGATTTCTGAGCCAGACCTTGGAAAATAGGAGCTCATTTACCTGAACCCTAAAGGAGCTGCATTAAAAAAAATGAAAACATAAATGCTTCACCAAAAAATTAAAAGCAATGTCCCAATAAGACATTGAAAAAATATGCAAACTCTCTTGACCTTATTTCCAAATTGTGGCTGAGTATGGCTGTGTCCCTTTCCAAACTCATTGAAATGTTCAGTTTAACACATTTTTATTTTATAACAGTGTTGGTGGGAGAAAGAGACACACAGTGAATCTTCCCTGAGTTTCCCATTCTCCAAAGATCATTTCAACTAAGAAACTTCCTACAGATGGCCCAGTTTGGATAACAGGACTGAATTATTTTGGATTCACACTCCTCCAGACTATAACCTCCTGGCAGGCTTGTCCTAGGAACTCACAGGGCTGTGAGCGCCTCTCCCTACCACTCTGCTAATTTGAATCCTGGAAACTTCCAGAGTCCCCATCACCTCTGCATCTCTTTGGGAATCTGCTACTCCACTGTCCCATTCTCCCCTCCCTTTCCTCTACTTTCTGCCAAATTTCCCTTCAAAAGGGGAAACAAGCAGTAAGAAGTTTGCCTTAACTTCATTTATGCACTCTTAGCACTTTCTCCCTTAACTAACTCATCTTGCCTCTGGGCCAAAATACCTAAAATACCTTTCACAGTGAAATCCAAAAGAAATATCAATGAAAAGGTTGGCCTAAGTGATCTCTAAGGGCCCTTCTAGAGATGAATCCTGGGACTTCTTATGAGAACTACAATGCAAAAGAAAAATCCAATCCAGCTCTTTTTAAAAGGCCAGTAAGTATTGAAAATCTATTATGTGTGAAATGCTGAGTGATGGAGGATTCAAAAAAAAAACTAGATAGAAGATAAATTCCCTAGCCTTAACTGCCCTGCAACTTCATTAAGTATGAAAATTCTGCATGCAAGAAAAATTAAATAATATTTGTGTGATCTATTCATTTATTCATTCATTCATTTTTAATGAATGATGGAAGAGCTCACAGTCTTGTGGGGCTTCCCTTACAGATGATGAAGAGAGCAATTACAAGGGCCTACAATGGGGAAAGTAGAGAACACTTTGGGTTCATGTAGGAAGAGTAGCTAACCATCTCACAGAGGGGAAGAGGGGAAGGCAGAAATGTCTTGAAAAACTAATATCTCAGCTGAGACTTGAAGAAGTTTGTGTGTGTGTGTGTGTATTGGAGCAGTGGTTAAAATGAAAATTTTAATTAGAGGACAGTGATCTGGGCAAAGGAAATAACACTTACAAAAATCCATCAGTTAGAGTAAGGGCACTTCATTTTCAGGAAATAATAGTTCAGTCTGGCTAGAGTATATATTTAAATAGCAGTATAATTGTGTGATGTAAATAGAACACTAAGACTGCAGAGGTTGAAAATCTACTTTAACCCAGGTAGAGATGTTAGGATAAGATACATGATTTCTTGTAGAGTTAACAAAGACAGAGTCAGAACAATGCATGGAGCTGTCAGTGGTTTGTAGGTGGGCCGTTTGAGTAAGGGTATGAATAGGGATTCACAGGAAAAGGTTGCCACCCTTAAATATACCCTCCTCATATTGTTGTATAAAAAAATTTTTGAGAGCTCCATAATGATCACCCCACTTGCAAACTGGAGGGATGGGGCATTGCACTAACTTTTACAGAAGCAAAAGGAAATAAATGATGAGTGCAGGACTTGGCCACTTTATGCCCAGTGACAGTCCAGGCTAGAGGTGTCCTGGTTACATTCCAGAGTTTGGCACTATCCATCCTTTGCCCAAGGTGTGAACTTTTAACACTATTGAAAACACATTTTGTCTGGAGTTAAAAGTACCTGATTATGCCAGATTGCATGCTTTTCATTAACTCCTTACACATTGCCAACGCACCCTCCCACCAACTGAACCCTTCGCTTTAGTGCCCTGGGTGTAGCTATGTCAGGACACGGAAGTCAAGTTCCATAATCAGAATATGGCTCAGTTGCGAGCATGCAGCCCAAAAATACGCCTCACACTAACCAAGTACCTGATTTGTGACCACATATCATACAATTAACCTAAGAAAACAAGTATGAAGTATTCGATTTACAAATAGCTAAAAGAGTAATTTGCACTTTGTTAATTGAGAAATGTCATAAGGCAGCAGAGTCCATATTTTTGGAAATCTGTAATTATATCTTCAAACTAGCTGATTTTTTTTTATTTGGAGGAAATCAAAGTATTAATGCTTTGTAAAATCTGTTACTTTAAAATCACATATTTTCATTCTGAGATACGCAAAATGTAAAATAGCTACTATACATTCAGAAAACAATTCATGTAAATAATACTGTTTAGAATTTTCATGTAATCTAAATAGGTCAATAGTTAAGTGTATTGAAATATTAAACACATTATCATTTATTAATCTCCATTTGATACAAGTTAAAAGCTAAGTAAGAATTTACACTTTTTCTCTTTCTTCCAAACATATTTCTGCTTTTAAAACTCAGTAACTATGCTATCAGCTTGCTGTCTTTTAATAAGCAAGCCATCTTTATGTTAATTTCCAAAACCACTCATTTTCTGAATTGTTAAATGAATGCATCTTGATTGAAGAACAAAGACATAAAATAAAATAATTTTTAATACTGCCACCTTCAAATAGCCATCTATAGTTTGATATGTTTAATTCTAGTCTTGTTTTATGCATACATTTTTAAAATTGAGGACATTGTATAGATATGTTGTATCATCCTTTTGAACAGTATACCCACTCGTTATGTACTCTTAAAAAACACTTTTAGGGGGCGGGCCGCGGTGGCTCAGCGGGCAAAGTGCTTGCCTGCTATGCCGGAGGACCTCGGTTCGATTCCCGGCCCCAGCCCATGTAACAAAAACGGAGAAACAGAATACAATAAAACAAGAAAATGTTTAAAAATGTTTCCCTTTCTTCCTTCCTTCCTTCCTTCTCTCTGTCTTTCCTTTAAAAAAAAAAAAAAAACACTTTTAGTAGTGATATAATTTTCCAAACTATGAATGTTCCATTATTTATTCAGCCATTCTCTGATTGTCATACCTTTAGGCTGTTCCAGCATTATTCCTATTAAAAATAGCATTGTGATAGATACTTTTCTTTGCATCTTTTGTTTAAGATTTTGATTAGTCTCACAAGATAGATTCCTAGCAGGAGAATTATTGAATCAAAACATATAAACTTTCACAATTATCTTGCCACATTTCTTCTCAGTAAGGTTAATTTTTTTAAAAGCCATTTGTATTCAGATATATAAACCATAAATACTCAAGGACACTGTGTATTAATCTTGGATATCATGATAGGTAGAAAATGCTCCAATTTATACTGATATCATTAATAGTGAGGTAGACATTTGCCATGTTTATAAGCAATTTGCATTTCTTTTATTCATTGTTCATACCTCTAATACATTTTAGTCTTTTTCTGGTCAATTTGAAAGAGCTTAGCATTTAAAACACTTAATGAATTAAACATTATTTGAAAATCGATCACAGTAAATGTTATCTTACAACAAAATAGATGCTTTAGAGTTATTCAAGTTTTCATTTACTATCTGTTAACGTAATGAGAAGTTTAATTAATATAATATTTTTAAAACTCAATTCAGCTTTTTCTATTTGAAAGCTTGGCTTTTACTCTTGAGTTACTAAATTATGCTTCTTACAGCAGGTTCACACATCATTACAATTTCTTCCACATGCTTCATGCCCTTTCTCTTGAGCTACAATACCTGACCAGTCTCAAACATATTACTTACTTTCAAATGAAGACTCTGAAAAAAAAAAAAAACATGGACAAGAGAAATGCATTTTTAACAATAGATTTTAGAGCTAGTGAAAGAGATTTATTTAAACAGAAAGGGATTTTCTTCCACTATGTAGTCAGTCTTGGCTTACAAAATCTGTCCTGAATACAATATTAAGCATCTTAGCAACACTAAATTCAAGGAAGAAATACTATGTGTAGAATTTGTTAAGAAGGCAATGAAGTAGTCTAACAGAAAAGTACAAAAACTTTTGGCGAATTGTAGTAAACTTGAAATAATTTTCCTGAAACCTTGTTGTGTGTAAACTATAAATGGAACCCCAGATTTTTTTGCTAGTAGAAGTTGTGGACATTTTCTGGTTGGCTTTGGGAAGGGTCTACTTCAATGCCAATGGAAGCAAATTTACCAACTCGGTAGCAGTAATGTTGCCAGCTTTCAAGGGGAAAGGGTCAACACTTAAAAAAGAAAATTTGAACAACCAGGATGTCTTTATATAGGTAGAATATTTTCCATCAGAGAAATTCCCAGTGTGGAATTCACATTAATGCAGAATTTTACTACTCACTTCTATCACCTTTGAGGCATCTGGAAACCACAGAAAGGAAAATCTCGCAGAGCGTAGAGGTTTTACTTTTTCCTATAGAGATTTGAAAAATGGAAGTCTCTTTTTATCCTTTCCCAAATATTTCAAATTGTAACTCTCTCAATATCTGTTTACAGCTGCTCATTGGACCATTCTAAGGTTGATAGCTGCTAAAACAAGTATCCTAATCAGATGCAACAAAGCTCTGAAATGATTTACCTTATCATAGCTACAGAGCAAGTTAAATTGAAAACGCGAAATTCACCTATAAAGTTGAACTCTAACTCATCATGTCTATGACAGTAATTAATGCCGCTTTAGCTTTTTACTATGTTCAGCCCAAAAGAGTTGGTAGTAATTTAGGTATGTGGAAAACCTGTGTTGAACTTCCCTTGGTGCAGGCGCACAGGATGACAAGAGATTGGCATGTTTGCACACTTTCAATCTATCCCCAAAAAGTTTCTGATAGACATTTCCTCTTTGCAATCCTCATTTCAATTTCATGTAAGATTAGACATTTTTCTGTTGGGGAAAAAATAATTTATCATGGCAAACCTCTAAGATAGTTTTTAAACACACTGACAATAATAAGTTAATATTTGAGGTCTAAGTCATTAAATAATAAGTATTTGTGGTTGTTTTCCTTTATGTGCGTCTATTTTCAATACAGATAGACAAAAACAATCATTTTAGCTGTTCAGCAGTATTCATCTCTGATAATCTACTCCTGACATCCATTTCTTTATATGGAGGAGGGGCTCCACTCTTCTTTTGCACACAGATTTTTCTTACTTTACAGGTCAAGGTGACTGTTCTTTTCCTGTAATAGGCAAGAAAAACTCAACTAAGGCCTCAGCATGCAACAAGAAGCAGGGGATAGATATGAAAAATTTAAAGCCAGTAAATTTAAAAAGTAAAAAAAAATGAGATGAGATGAAGGTGAGGGAGAGGCAGTACAGAAAGAGAAGAAATATGGAGGTGGGAGCAAAGAGTTCAGTTTTGGATATGATTGTGAAGAGTGTTATAGAACAGACAGTCTGATATGTAGGTGAGAGCTCAAGAGACATGCATAGGCTTGAGAAAGAGATTTGGAAATCTTTAAATCTAAGAGTTAAAATTGTTGAAGCAGTAGGACTGAGTGAAATCAGCTAGGTAGAATGACAAGAGTCTATAAATCAATGCCCATACCCTAAATGAAAAACCATTAATTTTTCTTTCCTTGAGGACCCCTGAACAATCCATTATTGAACCAAAGAACAGATTTTCTAGACCCTTCATGCCTACATTTACCATGTTCTTTGTCACCAACCATGCCAATGAATAAAGCAACAAAAACTTGTAAAAGTCTTAATAAGCCCAACAACCAGAATTCTTCCTGAAACAAACTTAGTTGGTATAGAATTCCTGGTATAAAATAGAACTTTATCTAACTAATGCTTTAAGTAAATTCTCATGTATTCATGTCAATGAAAGAGAAAGTAAAAGGCCAAGCTCCTTTAATACTTTAAATTACAGTACTTAATGGATTGAGAATTTTTTAAGTTGTACTCTTAACATTATTAGTATTTAACTACCATCTATAAGAAATGCAGACAATATTTCAAATACATTTTTTTAAGCACAGTACTAATTTTGATTATTAAAGGGAGAAACATTAGCCTATGAATTCTGAGGCTAAATAGTTGCATTTTAAAAGAATAGACCGGAGTCAGGGTTCAAGCATCCATCACCTACAAAGTAGAAAAAAGTTATTTGGAACAAATAGGACATTTCTGAAGGCTGACAATTTACTTGTTTCTTAAATGGAAGTATGTAGAAAAATATCTTCTGTATTGTAAAACTCTGTGATTCTATTATTTTTCTTAACGATAAAGAGAAAACTGTTCACACAACCCCTTTTGCACATTTCATTAAAAATTTGAAATTATACAATAGTAAAAAATCTAAGTAATAGAAAAAGTATGGTATACAAAAACAAATCCAATCTTCCAAAGCACAGGTGTAGAAACAAAATGATAATTTGGGAATATCATCAGTATCCCCCATAGAGTATAGATTTTTAAAATTAAAAATAATCAAGAGTACCATGTTATAGTTTATTAAATCGAAATTGATCTTGCAATCTATATATTGCCAAGTCAAATTATAATTTGGTATTCACTTAACACTGGCAGAGTCTATAGCCTCCACTTTCACTGTATTCCTGACTCTCTAGAACTCAGTAGAAATGAAAAAGAAAAACAAAATTCTATACCTCAGACATTACAGGGCTTACTTTTAAACTCAACCTCAAACCCCTGAACACTGCCTGCATGGTTCTCAAAGTATCTCCTATTAATGATGATACCCGGGTCCAATCCCGTGTCCTCTCTGCTGTGGTCCTAAATTGACCCCTAGGCCATCTGAAGAAACAGTACAATAAAGAGATCGCCAGCTTCTTATATTTCATGGTCAGAGATTCTGAACCTCTTAGGAAGACTTAACCTCTTCCTTTTATGACACTTCATTCAGCTTTTGATCCTTTTGGCTTTTACCTTCATTGCTGGCTTCCCCATTTCTGGCCTCTTCATTCATTCATTGGTATAAACTAATAGTTAAGAGTTATAAAGGAAAACACTTCAGAGTAATAGAACAATGGCTCTTGGAATATTTTAGATAAAGTGGTCAGAGAAGGACTTTCTGAAAGATGGAATATGAGCAGAGACTTCAAAATAGTGAAGGAATAATCCAAGTCAATATCTGGGCCACGGGAGTAGAGTCTGGTGAAGGCCCTGTGATAAGAACAAATTGTTTGGCATAAATCGTTTGGCATGTTTAAGAACAGAGAGGAGGCTGGATTTCAGTATGTGAGAAGAGTAGAAAATAACGAAGAGAAGTAACCAGAGGCCAAGTCACTCAATCATGATGAAAACTCGGTATTTAGGAACTTCCTCCTTTTTCTAACCTTAGAGCACTTCAAACATGGTTTGGATTTTCCCACCAGCTGCCCTGCAACAAGCTGCCTTGGATAAACATTCTAAATGGCCTCTAGTTCAGTTCAGTCTTGAAGCTATACTCTTTCTGCCTGCTTGCCTGTCAGGGTTTAGCTCTCAATCTGGAGACTCCTGTAGGCCAATTTTTTTCTACATCTCCTACTTGTTTCCTCTAATAGAATTACTGGAATTTTTTCCTCACCTGCCTTGAAGTAGGTAAGGAAACTAGAATGAAATACCATTTTATTCCAAAATATTAGACTATATGATTCCATATATGTCCCATGTGTTTCCTACCCCAACACCTCCCAGTGCCCCACCTGTGCAACAGCCCTCACATCTGCAGGGACATTTCTACTTCCAGTCCCTTTCCCAGATGTCTCAGAAGCATTTAAAATTTTTTTATCTGGTTTATAATATTTTGTAATAGCATGTTTTATTAAATGCAAACTAGATTATTCTCACTTTTCTTCTTGAATTTGACATTAATCCATTTTTCAGAGAATACAAACTCAAAATATACTACAAACTGTCCATTTCTTATAAAAGTTAGAAGCACAGGGCATGAAGAGGCTATTGGGAAAAATAAAGTCAATCCATATTTAACAGGGGAAAGGAAATACCCCCACACCCATGCACTTATAACATTTGATGCAGCTCCATGTGATAAAGCATTTCAAAATCCTCAAAGTTGGCCAGCTGTGACTGAGTACATCCTTTCATGCACAGGTAATTGTATAAATTATTAACCTAAAAAGAAGACAAGTTAGAATAAACTTTATCATTGATGATCTGAACAATATGTTGAACAGTTTAATCATATAGCTTGGAAGGGAATGTGACATTTAAATACAAACTGAAGAATGGCAAGATTATCAACGGCTACTTCTGCCCTGATTCAGAAGTTCAGCCTGAGAAATGTAAAAGCACCAAAGTTAGCAATTAAAAGTTTTTTTTACTTGGTATGTTAGAACAGATGCAAAATACACAAATGATTGTTAGTAAAGGGAGCCAGAGTTGAATATCCAGAACATGGAGGTGTGGACTCATAGATATATTTTAAGTGAAGGGACCACCATTCACTAAGCATCGGGCCTATTGTCTGCAAACCACTGGCCACCAGTGGGTAACAGACTTTTACCGAATCATCTGTAACACAGCTATTCTCCAACCAGCTAGTGGAGCAGAACTCCAGCTAGTAAGTGTTCTCCCACAGGTATCGCTGTGAACAATGAGTTATCCTTTTTATCCTTTCCTTTTGGCTAACTGGCTTCTCACTGAATCTTTAAGCAAAATGAAAGGTCACTGAGTTCAGGGATAATAAATAACACATATGGTACCTTTTCCCTTTCTGTCTCTCCCCAGGGAAGATACCACTAATCCATGGAATGTTCTTTCTTATGAAGCCTAGAATCCACCTCACAATTTCCAGTAGAGTATGTAAGGCAACCACTTCCAGTCATTTGGTACTCTTGGTGAAAACCACCTGCCACATCGGATCTAGTTCCAATTTCCATTTTATGGTTAAAGAAAGAGAGATCCAGAATTTATTTGCCCATCGGTTAGAAATTCAGCCTGTACCCCTGAAATGGAGGCTTTCCCTATTGAAAGGCAAATTGAGCCATTCAAGAAGTAATGTCTTATTCTCCTTTGCACCATAGTCAAGGTTCCTAAATCAAAACATACATAGAATTGTGCAATACCGATCTGGCAATTTGGAAAGATCACTTCTTTTCCATTTCCTCTGTACACAAAAGTAATAGAACATTTAGGGAGTCGTCGCTGAAACCACTTCTTTTCATTTTTTTTTTTTTTTTTTTTTACATGGGCAAGCACCGGGAATCGAACCCAGGTCCTCTGGCATGGCAGGCAAGCATTCTTGCCTGCTGAGCCACCATGGCCCACCCAAAACCACTTCTTTTTAGCTGGACAAAAAAATTTCCTAAATATTGGGGAAGGTACTGATTACTTACCAATCTAAAAGAACAATAAAACTGTGGCAGAGGCAAAAACTTCCACCCCAAATTATGGAGTTTGCTGATGAGTTATTATCCACAGTAAGGTGTCATAATTTTTCAAGTGCCCTGAGGGAAAATGCTGGACCTATCAGTGATCATTTTCCTGGATCTGCTCGTTCTCATTTAACTCAGGGAGCCTCCTATTTTTCTTTCTCTGGGCCTAGTGTGGAAAATTAGGCAATCACCAGAATTTGAAAAGAACGTAATATAGAACCATTACCCTTAAGCCCGTAACAGGTGACGTTCTGCCGAGATCAATCCTGGGTGCATTTAATGTCTCTGTATGTGATTGATTACCAGCTGGAGAGAGTAGTCATTAAGTTTGCTGCGTGCATCACATCATCAGGATAGGTGAGCACGCTGGAAGACAGACTTAGAATTACAAATGACCTCGGCAGTTTGAAAAATGATTACAAGCAAATGAAAATGAGTTTCCTAGAATTAACTATGTGGCAACACACTTAGTAAAGAGACCACAGACTGCAGAAATTTAAGTTTGAAATGGATGAGTTGAGCAAAGTGCTCGTTGTTTCTTAGTGAACTGGAAGCTGTTCTCTGCTCAATATTGTTTTGCTTCTTAGACTGCTGACATAATTCTAAATGGTTCTTGTAAAAAAAAAAAAAAAGCAGAGCAATATGCATTTCATAAAATGTATAGTCTACTATTTTATTAAAATACTATATAAACTTGTTAATTAACAAATAAACAATGTGAATTAATTATTAAGTAACATTCTCAAAATAACTCATGAAGTACATAAATTAAAAGAAACTTAGGGGCTGTACTATGGTAGCTCAGTGGTAGAATTCTTGCCTGCCATCGGGGAGACCCAGGTTTGATTCCCGGTGCCTGCCCATGGAAAAAAAAAAAGGTAAAAACAAAAAAGAAGCTTAGAAATCCTGGAAAAGAATCAGAGACTTGGGATAGCAGTAATAGCACGTATCGAATCTTAAAAAGACTAGAAAATGTTTTAAAACAGTAATTTAGAAATGCTGGAGTGCAATGCTAGGCACTGTCCAAAGAAAAATAAGGAAAAAATATTAAGTAATAGAATAATGTACTTAAGTAAAAACTAAAAGCTAAATATCTGAATGCTGGAACCCTTAATTTGATTTCAGAACATTATTGCATAGAGAAAAGTCAATCTAGGTTAGTTACCTACAGCTTTGCCTGGATTCAACATGCTGAAAACCTAGCATTCTGTGATCTTGAAAGTATATGAAACTTATGTAGAGTTGTAATTTCTCTTTATGAAGAAATGCTGATTTCTGAGAATAGTTTAAATTACACAGGTATTCCAAAGAAGTGATTATAAAGTTATTGTTTCAGGTATTAAAAAATTATAAACTTCTCTCAAAACTCTTTTACAAAACCTAAAATCTTTTCAATTATTTGATTTAGATGCTCACAAAGAATTAACTCCTTAGTAATGCTGAGACCACATAAATCCCTACTGTGTAAAAAGAGCAAAATTTGATGTGGGATCTTTTATAATATCCATGAAACTTTAATGCTGGATAAGACTTTTGGCCTAGTCCCATTAACCCAAATGCTTGGCATATTTAATTTAGCAATCCCTTTAATAATTTTAAATACCAGAAGTGATGTTCACATAATACCATTCAATATGCAGTAAAACTTTTTCAAAGAGTTAAATTGGCCAAGTCACCCAGCGAAGGAACCTCGAAATTCATTCAAATACACCTAAACACATAGCCCAAATGGTAACCATAGCTGCCACTGTGATTTTAAAATATTGCACTTCTTAAATGACAACAGAGATTATTTTTTGCTACATGTGACACTGAAATAATTTCAGAAGTTATGAGAGTTTCCGCATTTAGATTTCTGCAGCTTATATTCACACTTTACATCCTTCAAATGAGTCTGTATAATTGAAAGGGTTTTTCTCACTTGTGTTCTTAATTTGCTGCAAATGACACTTTCCTGCAAGATTCCTCCCTATTATTATTTCCTCAGTTTATAAACAAAAGAAAAACCAAATAGTAACTTCCAGCTTAACCCCATAGATTTTCCTAAAGACTCGAAGGTTTCTTCAGCACTCACCTAGATTCTGAACCCTTTGACTTGTGTGTATGGTGTTCATTTCAGCAGCTTTCCCTTTACCAAGAGAGATATTTTGGTGACTTTGTTATGGGTTGTGTCCAAAGCATGAGAGTAGGAAGAGAGAGGAGTAAAGGAGTGAATGAATAGAGGTCCAGGGTGAACAAAAAGGCTGGAGATTGGCCAGGGGTACTGGGACTTGGTGGTGGAAATATTCTCCAGTAAATAGTGCACAAACAGTAACTCTAATTCACTATTTATGTACGTCAGTCAATGAATATTTGAAAATGTTCCTATGTATCTGTAGTGGAAGAAAATGAGTTTTCCAAAATGTTAATTTGGGTTGGCCACATTGCCTTTCACTTTTCTACTACCCTACAACCATCCCTGCCACCTGCACCACCACCAACTCCTGCCCTCACCCCCTGCCATTCGAGAAACTTTGCTTGAAGGGGAGAACTGGGATATGAGAGAGAGAGAGAGAGAGAGATTGACAAAGATTAAAAGTGGCTGAAGCAACTCAGTGTTTCCAGGAAGAGTAGTCACTGGATATAAAGGTCTACGAGGTAAGGTAGCATGTTCTCTGAAGGATAGTGACAGGAATACACGCCACCCCCCTTGAAATTGGCAAGGCCTCTACGAGATTACAAAGATTACAAATCTATTTTGGAATACGACGTACTAGTTTGTAGGCTACGCAACTAGAGATAACTGCCACCAGATGAAAGAAGACTTAGCTGCAAAAGGTCATGGAAGACAGGACTACCTGTACAAAACGATGCCTCCAATGCATAGTCCTTCTCTCATCCCTCATGCAGGCGATCAGCCACCCCAGTGCGAGGCAGGGAAGACGACACTAGAATGTGCCTATGCAACATTTGATTGACAGTGTGCAATATCTCAGTCCTTCTCCGTGGATATTTTGAACTAATAAATATATAAATTGGTCTCTTTTGACAACAATTTAATTCAACTGTCCCTCTTGGTTATAAGACTGAACCTTTGACAGGTATTATTAGGAACACAGAAGATAGAGAACTAACCTTCATTCTCAATTATAAATGAGAGCTTTGCAAATTACAAAACGTCAAATAGCCACACGGTCCTATTGTTGTTGAGTTATCAAGACTGGAGACTTGGCCTAAAATGGGGAAAATTAAACAGATGAAAACTATAATATCACATATGAGAAGTAGCAGTTCTTATTCCTGCCAAGTCCATGCCAACTTAAATAATCAAAGAACAATATTGAAGATGGCACTTCAGAATCGCATACTGTGCTTTCTCTGGAAGAAAAAAAAAATTGCTGCCAATGTTAAATCGGGTCACTTTCTTTTTTTGATATTGACTGTGCTTACTGTGGGTATTTGGAAATGTATAACATCCCTGCTCTCAAAGTGAGCCCTTCTCTACCATGTACTACCGAGCACCTATCAATTCTGTC